>NW_026575082.1:39592395-39751239 GCF_905146905.1 Nyctereutes procyonoides
GGGATCCCTGGGTGGCGCAGCGGTTTGGCACCTGCCTTTGGCCCAGGGCGTGATCCTGGAGACCCGGGATCGAATCCCACATCGGGCTCTTGGTGCATGGAGCCTGCTTCTCCCTCTGCCTGTGTCTCTGCCTCTCTCTCTCTCTCTCTGTGTGTGTGACTATCATAAATAAATAAATAAATAATTAAAAAAAAGAAACTGGAGAAAATATGAAAAAAATATAAATAGGAAAATAAAAATAATTCATTACCATAAATCCAGAGATAAAAACTAATATTTTGTTATATTTCTTTCTAGCATTTTCCTTTTCTCTTCTTTTGATCTTATTCTTCTTCAGAGTAAATTGTGTACAAAGTTAAATAATCAACTCGATGTATCATAAGGCAGCCATTTCCTACCTCTTCCATAACCCCTACTCAAGCCAATCATTTTCTCTCTCTCTCTTTTTTTAAGATTGTATTTATTTGGGTGGGGGAGGAGAGCACAAAGGGAGAATGAGAGGGAGAAGCAGACTTCCAGGACCCTGAGATCATTACCTCAGCTGAAGGTAGATGCTTAATCAATTGAGCCACCCAGGCACCCTGCCAACCACTTTCAACAACTGTAATTGATTTTTAATTTTTTTGTTACTTTTTTAAAAGATTTTATTTATTTATTCATAAGACACACACACAGAGAGAGAGAGAGAGAGAGAGAGAGAGAGAGAGGCAGAGACATAGGCAGAGGGAGAAGCAGGCTCCCTGCGGGGAATCTGATGCGGGACTTGATCCCAGAACTCCAGGATCACCACCTGAGCCAAAGGCAAGACACTCAACCACTGAGCCACCCAGGTATCCCAATTTTTTTGGTTATTGCTTCCAAATCTGTAACAAAACAGAACTAAAATATTTCTAGGCATCATGTCTTGATTTCCACAACGGAAGGACAGAAGGTAAGGATTTTGACTCCCTCAGCCCTCTCCTCTCACACAGGAGCACACACTTTCTGCCCCTCTGTCCTCTTAATCTATAGAGACCTTCAGGATCAGTCAACATTCAGTGTTATGTAATGATGATTATGCAAATGCAATAAATCATGGGATATTATACTGTTACTTTTTCTTTATGATTATTTGTTTGCCTGGAGTTACTAATTTTACAGTTTCTTATTTTATTGTTTCCTTAATTCTGTGTCCTTATCATTAAAAAAATCAAACTTCATCGGTTGCCTACATGTTCTCAACAGGCATTCAAACACATTACATGTTCCATCATTTTAATTTCTTGAAGCACTCTCCTCCCTCCACCTTCTGACATGGTCCAAACTAAAATGGTTTCCCTGTACATGTGGGACATTGCTGACTTCTAGAATTTCTCTTCACCATCATCCTAGGCACTGTTTCCTGACTCCTACATCTTTCTTTTTTCTTGGCTTTGTTGTTTTGGTGGAGTGTATGCTCCAAAAGCTTCCCAGGCAAGGCTGCATGGAAGATACCTTTCTTTCTTTCTTTCTTTCTTTCTTTCTTTCTTTCTTTCTTTCTTTCTTACCTTGCACATCTGAAAATGCTTTTGTTCTGCCCTCACAGCTCATTGATAATTTGGCTGGAAGTAGAATTCTAGGTCTGAAATCATTTTCGTTCAGAATTTGGAAGGCATTGCTCCATTGTCTTCCAGCTCCCAAAGTTTCTCAATAGAAACCATTCTAATTAATGATCCTTTGTAAGGGACATGTTTTTGCTGTCTGGAGGGTTTTAAGCCCTTTCTTGGGCTTAGAGTTCTGAAACTTCATGAAGCTGTGAGTGTGGGACAATTTCCACCCGTTGTGCAATTGTGATGGGCACTTGGTGGCCTTTTCAATCCGGAAACTCACATTTTTCAACTCTGGGAGTTTGTATTGAATTCTTTCTTTGGCAGGCCTCCCCCTCTTTTGTCATCTGTCTTCTCTTTCTCAAATCCCCATTATTTGGAACTCCTGGACTACTTTTCTAATTTTCTCACCTTTTCTCCCCAACTTATCCACCTCTTTGTTTTATTATTCTGCTTTTTTTTTTGAGAGGTTTGTTTCTTCAATTTTCCAATTATTCTACTATGTTTTTCATTTTTAACATCATTATTTTTTTTAAAGATTTCATTCATTTATTCATGAGAGACACACAGAGAGAGAGGCAGAGACACAGGCAGAGGGAGAAGTAGGTTTCCTGCAGGGAGCCTGACGTGGGACTTGATCCCGGGTCTCCAGGATCACACCCTGGGCTGAAGGTGGTGCTAAACCGCTGAGCCTCCCAGGCTGCCCCTCATTTTTGCCATCATTATTTTTTAATTTCCAACTGCTCCTTTTTGCCCTGTGAATATTACTTTTTTATGTAGCATACTGTTTTTATTCCCAAGTTGTAATATCTTTTATCTCTTTAAGTATTTAATAAATTTTCTCCCTTTCCTTACCCTCTCTCTTAGGAGTTTTCTTCTTCCTACATAGTCTGTTTCCTCCAGGTTGCTTTTTTCCCAGGCATTTGGTTTTCATTTGGTCATTCTCATGAGAACCTGTCCTCAGATGTCTGGTAATCCTTGGCCATCTGCTCCTCTGAGGAAGAGGGAAGAACATGCTGATTGATAGCTCTGAATAAGCAGGTGGGGCTTGCTGACTGTAGAGTTTCACTCTAGGGTGTGATCAGGTTGCACTATTTGGTTGGAAAACTCCCATATCAATATCTTTAGGCCTTTCTCTCTTGAAATGGTCAGGCTCTCCAGAGAGCACCTTTCTGAACTCCTGCTGGAGGATATAGGCCTGGCTGCCATCATTCCTGGGAAAGAGGGCCTCAGCATCCAGGATACATACACTCACTTAATCCCTTGACTTGTGTCCAGTCCGCCATTCTCAGCTGGGCAGGAAGTCTTCTCTAGAGAATCTGGCTCCATCATCCCACCAGAGGTGCCTGGTTCTTCTCTGTGGAAAAGAAGAGATGATCTCGAGAGCTGACTCCAAATTGGGGACCTATATTTATCATCTGTCCCCTACACAGGCACACACACACTATTCCAGATTCACCTGGCCTACCACTTCCTGCACACTAGGAGGTGATGCATGTAAGCTGGATTGGTTCTCAGCTTTCTCCTCTGCCCACAGAGCATGTAAACTTCTCAAGTTTGCCTTCTGGCTCTCACTCTCAGTCCTGTCACCTCCTCATCCTTTAGCCTTATCCATGAGTATCTATGCCTTAAAAGAGCCTTTATTTCATTCTATCGGGTCTCAGGAGAGAGTAAAAGCAGATGCATTTTCAATCTGACATCAGTATCCAACAGCTCATCATCTGTCTCCTTATTTGCTGATTATCCATCTTCCCTCACTAGAACATGAGCTCTATGATGTCAAAAACTGATGTTTTGGTCATCTCCATATGCTTGGTTCCTAGAATAGAGCCTGGAACATACTACATGATGAATAAATGGATATGTGTAAGAAAGAAAGAAGATCCCTCCAGGTCTATTTCTATTTTGTGAGTTTTGCCTCCATTTCCCAAATGTATTCTAACTTTCCTTCTCTTGAGCCATGTCCTTTTAACTTCCCACTTCACTGTTTACTCCTTTATTCCTTCTTGGCAGTTTTTTTATTTTTCCTGGCTCACTGCTACCTCTCCTCTCTCTTGCTACTAACTGGCATCGACTTCAGTGTCAATTTTCATGAGGTAGATTGAATTTTCACTCAGTAAAGCACACCTGCTACATTTGTAGGCGCTGAGAAAACACAAAGAGAGAGAGGACTTGGTTCCTATGTCCTCTGAATAAACATAATTTAACTAATTCTCTTTTAAAAGTTAAGATTCCTTTTGAGATTCTAATTCAAGCCAGGTTTAAAAAGAAAAACCCAAAAGAACATCAAATTACCAGAGAGCCAGGAGCAGATGGGTTAATAAGAAAAGATTTGAGGATGGGGAATTTGAGGGATTATTGAGAGGGAAAGAGGACTAAGCTTTTATTTTTTTTTCTTTCATAATTTTTTATTGGTTGTTCTGAGGATCAGTACAGACATTTCAATTTGTACACAATTCTTAACGTACGTACCGAAAATCTAAAAAATCATGTAGTTGTGATCCTTTTCTAAAAGTTATTCCAGTGACCTTCCAGCTTAAAATTTGGAGGCAAATTTTCCTTAACAGTATATCAAGTACCAATATCTTCAAATGCTGATACACTGTTATTACTTTGTTAAGTCCCATTAATTCACAATTTAATATCATATACACTACATATTCAAATTTTCAATCTTGCACAGCACATTAACAGTTACTAGAAAAACTGGACTACCACAACCAAGATGTTACAGAGTGCACAAGAATTCTGACAAGGAGAGCCAAGATCTAGGAGTGGTTTTCTTTAGGAAACAATTCTACCAAAAACAACATGGGAATAGAAGAAATTTAAAATGTTCAAGACATATTAAATGCACGACTGACTCCAAATTGCCATTTAGTATGCTTGGTATTATAGGATATAAAAACTACCCCGTCTATGGAATGTTGAGCTGACACCCAAGACAATCAAAGCCTCCCACATTCAATATCCCACTATTTTCTGGTTGTACCAAAAAATAAACAACCAGCAAATGATTTCACCTCTTAAAAAAAAGCATTTACACTTAAAAAATGGGATGAGGTGGGATTCCCTCCTTCTTAAAAATGTTTCTAGAGCTACTAAAAAACTTGCCATTTACAAAATAGTTGATAAAAATATTCCTCTGGATTGTACAAGAAGGGAGACAGGGACCACTGATAAGACATGGTATATGGTATTAATCAGACTTGGCTTCTTTCTCTCCTGCTTCATCGGAGGCTGGACTCTCCTCGTTCTTGGTTTCTCCGTTTTCTGCAGGTAAGTCTTCTTTCGTTTCTTGGTTAGCCACTTCAGCCTGTTTTCCCTTTGCTCCCCTTTTCCCCTTTGTTTGCACTTTTTTGTCTGAAGATTTATCCTTTCCTGCCGCCTTTTTTGGCTTCGTTTCCACTTTTGCGGGAGCAGGTTTAGCGGACAACCTCGCCGACCTCCTCTTGGGCTCCTCCTTGGCCGCGCCCTCGGCCGAGCTGACCTTCCTCTTGGGCATCGTGGCGGCGGGGCGGGCGCGTGCCGGGTGCCTGCGGGCCGCCGCGCGCCGAGAGCCTCCGCGAAGCTGGGCTGCCTGGGCCGCTGACGCTCCTCGAGGACTAAGCTTTTAGACAAAGAAAAGCCAAATTAACACAGTGCTTACATTCACCCTTATCCTTCCAACCCCTCCTCCACTCCCTCATCCCTTGGTAAAAACCAGGGCTAATTAAAAAGAAGAAAATTGATCATTTTTAATTTAAGAGAGTATTTATTTAATTTTCTAGTATGTTTCACTACTAGGAAATAAATTATGTGTGGTATCTGCTCTTACAAAGTTGGAGCCTAGTGAGAGATTCAGACTACAAACAGGTAAACAAATAAACAGCGCACACAGTAGTGGGTCTTTGAGGGAAATGAGAAGGATTCAGTAACAGAAGATAACAGATCAGGATGGGGGGCACCTGGATGGCTCAGTTGGTTAAAGCATAAAACTCTTGATTTCAGCTCAGGTGGTGAGAGTGAGCCCTGTATCAGGTTCTGTGCTAAGCGTGGATTCTCTCTCTCTCCCTCTCCCTCTACACCTCCTGTCCCTCCATCTCATAAATAAATAGATGATAGATAGATAGATGATAAATAGATAGAAAGATGATAGATAGATGATAGATGATAGATAGATAGATAGATAGATAGATAGATAGATAGATAGATAGATAACAGAAGGGACTTCCTTAGATGAGGTTGGACAATGAAGGCTCCTCTGAGAAAGAGTGATGAATTTTGGGGGGAATTGAATTCCAGTCATTTATATTCCTCTTTTCCCACCCAAAGTACTATTTATCTATTAGAAATTTAAACTCTCCCTCATATGCAGACATGTTGTTAGGTTATGTGTGGTCCCACCCTCAACTCCAAGGAGGAGGTAAACCTGTTGATTTAAACAAGCCCAATTCCTCCCCACTGTCTTGATGTCCTACCCCAGGTGACTGGTTTAGACTCAGGCATGTGATACAACTTAGTCCAATGAGAGACAGAACCCCTATACTTGAATAGGAACTACCAGAAAAGACCCTCTCTCTTCTCCTGGAGATGATAATGTGAAGATGTGAGTCCAGAAAATGACAGCCATTTTGTGACCATGAGGAAAGAGCTACAGCTATACAGTAAATGAGAGAAATGGGGTCCTCAGTGACATTTATCAAGCCTTTCCTGAAGACAAGCACTATTTGTGGACTTGTTATATACAAGAGCAAATAGATTCCCTTTTTATTTAGGGTAGTTTGAGTGGGATTTTCTCATTTGCAATCAAAACAGAACAATCATAACTACTAGAGAAGTGACATTTAAGCTGAGGACTGAGAAAGAACTAACCAAGAAAGAGGAAGTAGTAGCATTCCAGGCAAAGGAACCAGCCCTGAGAAAGCCCTAGGGGAAGGAAAATCTTAGTGGGTTCAGGAAACTAAGAGGAGGCCACTGTGGGAGCCACAAGATAGAGAGTGAGCTCAGGCCAGATTGGCAGGCAGTGGGTCAGGGGAAGGAATTCAGATGTTTGGATTTTATTCTAAGGAAATAGGAAGCCCTGCTCAGATTTATGTTTCATAATGATGCGGTTGCTGAGAGGAGAGTGAGCTGGATATGGGCAAGAATGAAAGAGGAATATCAGAAAGGGTCTTGTGGTTTTCAAAGCAAGAGAAGGTGGCTTTTTGGGCTAAGGTGGTAGGGGTGTGGGTGTGATATAACAACAAAATGTACACTTTTATAGTCATTTCTTTCATTAATTTGTTCAACCACAGGTAAGAAAAGTCTCTACATATCACTGTATTAAAACTGAAGACTTAAAGATGAAAATACACTTTCTCTATCCACAAAGAAATTTCCATTTAGAGGACAACAGCCAGGCAAATGACTTTAACAATATAAAAAGACCTATGGTAGAGCTAATTACAAGATGCTTGAGGAACATTGCTCCATTGCTCGAGGAAAAGCATCAAGTTAGCCTGAGAAAGTCAGCTATGACTTAGAAGAAACAGAGACTTGAATTTGTGTTTGTGAAGTCAGCAAGAAGGATTTCTAGATAGGGTGGAATGCCTATAGTTTGTACTGGGGAAACAAGTACTCAGGTGTTTCCAGAGCTCCAGTTGCAAGGAGGGACCATAGTAGAAATAGTCTCCACATTTTTCAGTCCCCTTGCAATTAAGTGATAAACTGGCCAATGAGCTGTGGGTGTCACTTTTAGGCGGATGCACAGAACTCATGCTCACATTCTAGCTCTCTCTTCTCCCTCCATGGCAATTATGGAGGAAACCTAGTGAAATGAAAATGTCATATTGTCATGGCAACTGGATTTCTGAGTCGCTGCATAGAAAACAGGCCCTTTGGAGAGTCATCCAAATTTGCAGCACACTTTATATAAATAAAAAATAAACTTTTGTTCTGTTAAGCCACTAAGATACTGGGGCTGTTTTTTCAGTATATCATAACTTAGCCTGACTAATATACAGAGTGTTGGGATAAGACCAGACAGAAGAGCAGGGACCAAACCACAGAGAGACTTGGTGGTCAGATGCCTTGCTCAAGGGCTGTACTTTATCTTGTAGGGATTTAAGAATCATCAAAGAGGGGATCCCTGGGTGGCGCAGCGGTTTGGCGCCTGCCTTTGGCCCAGGGCGTGATCCTGGAGACCCGGGATCGAATCCCACGTCAGGCTCCCGGTGCATGGAGCCTGCTTCTCCCTCTGCCGGTGTCTCTGCCTCTCTCTCTCTCTCTCTGTGACTATCATAAATAAATAAAAAAAAATAAGAATCATCAAAGAGATGAGAGTGACATTATGAGACCATTCTGGCCACAGCAAAATTGATGGATGGATGGATGGATGGATGGAGGATGGATGGATGGATGCTTGGATTTAGGGCTTGAGAAGTCAAAGTAGTTCTTAAAACCAAAGCAACCAGAAGAGAGGTTGTGGAAATAGTATAAGAGAAAGATGATGACAGTATGAATTAGGGCAATGATACCAGCATAGTGTATAAGTTTGACATATGTTTTGAGGGAGAATGCACAGAGATTGTAAGTGAATATTCTATAGGGGCAGGAATGAGAGGAGAGAGAGGATGAAAGTTCTGACTCACTTAACATGCTACTTTCTTAGCCCTGATAACAAACAACCTTAATCACTATGGGTCCAACCACTGTCAGTGCCATGAAAGGACCAGGAAGAAGAGCTGAAAGAGAAGGTTTTCTGGCAAAATGGAAGCATGCTGGCCATGAGTGAAAGGAGCCAGGAGACCAGGCCTGATCTTTTTGACTTAGATTAGTTAATTGAACCTCTCTGGACTTTCCTTATCTGTAAAATGAAGTCATTGGGCTTAATGATCACATGGTCTCTTTCCATTTTAATATCATAACTCTCAAAAAAGAAACAGAGGAATGAGGAACAGAAAGAAGAGTAAGAATGTGAAGAAGGTAGATGAGGAAACTAGCTAGAACCAACAAGGGGAAAAAAAGAGAGAAGAAAAGAGGGGGAAAATAGGTGTGGTTGCTCGATATGAGATTCTCGAACCCTTGGGTTAACCCAGCATCCCATCAGCTCAACTCAGCCAAAGTTCAGTTATATGGTGTAAGTAGATTTTGTCTCAGCTAACACATGTCATTTTTCATGCTCATTAAATTTGTACTTTTAGTCATTAATATTATGATTATCCCTAATTCACAATAACAGATCAATGATTCAAAAGTGGTACTGATGAAAATAGTGATGTAAATACCATAATTCAAGATAGTGTCTTATATATAAAGAACAGATTCAAGGACAAATGAAGGGAGGTAAAGCAATATGTGCTAGGAGAAGTAAGAATATGGCTATGATAACCAAGCTAAAAAAATATAAGTCTGTAAGAATAGAAAGTATGAGCAGAAAAGTCTGAAAACTGGATTGTAGTGGACTGGTGATGCATTTGCCCCTAGCCCTCCAGGGTGATATCCATTACAAACATGATTTCCAATAACAGCAGGAAACCATGAAAACTTCAGTGGTTCAGTGGTGTTTTCCCACAAAGTACAATGACTTATTTTGATGGAGCAATAAAGTTTTTCCAGAACAACTACAAACAATGTAAGTGCTTCCCAACACAAAATTGATGGATTTTATTGCTAAAAGTGATGGAGAAACCAAAACTACAGAGGTATCATAAAGGATGCACTCTTCACAGAAAAAAAGGGATATGCTGTACTGTTGCCAAGAAGTTTGTAAAACCAGCTACAAAGGTAATGATAATACTATGTTGGAAAAGAAGCAGAACTATCAGTAAGATTTCTCTATCAAAGAACATTGGTGGATGTTGCATAATATCAGTAGTATACACTGGGGGGAAAAGCTGGTATCATGTTTATGCAGATATTTCAAAATGGACAAAATTCACTGCAGTGATAGGGCACATATCTGAAAGAGAAGTACTCCCCCAACCTCTTTTGTAAAAACAGCTTTATTGCGATATAATTTATAGACCATACAATTCACCCATTTACACAAATCAGTGGCTTGGGGTATGTTACATTACTGAATTTTTTTATTGTGGTAGAAATATATACATAAAATTTGCCACTTTAACCATATTTAGGCATACAATTTAGTGACTTTAAATATTTAAAGTGTTGTGCAACCATCACGCCTACCTAAAAGACTCTTTTCACTGAGATTTTGTCCATCTGATGATGGTTTATCACTGAAGAATCCAAGCTCTAAAGCCCAGAGTTCTGGGGATGAGAAGCATGAATATCCATGCTATTGGGCCCATGCACAGCCTCCATCCTGGCCACCATCGCTACTTTATTCATATCCTGTTGGACCAGCACTGAGACACTTGGTGACAGAGCCTGGCTGATGTCATCTGGCCGAGTTGCTTTGTCTACTTAGTTGTTGAGCACCTCTTCCATACTGGATGCTCTTTGTGAGCTTTATCATGAAAAACAAAGAACTTCTCCCTTGTTTCATACTCCCAGATGTTCATCCACATGAATCTACCCCAGACATCCTTGTTTTTGACCTTCCAATCTTACTCCTTTCAGGCCCCTGAATAATCCATTCACCATTGATCTAGAGTCTGAATATATTCCAACCTTGAGGCCACTTTTCCTTCTATACAAAGGTGAGCCACTAGAAGCCCTATTCATTGGGAGGATTTTCCATCACCATTTCTCTCAAGGCTACCCTGAGGAGGACTATAGTACAATCACCATGATTTTCAGTTTAAACATACCAAGGCAAGCCATGCACAAACCAAGCTTGAAGTTTCTCCTCTTTTATCAGCTGGTCATAGAAAATCCTATATAGCCATAGAAGTGAGCTGAGGTGGCGTGCCTGGGTAGCTCAGTTGGTTAAGTGTCTGCCTTTGGCCCAGGTCATGATCTCAGGGTCCTGGAATCAAGTCCTACTTAGGCTCCCTGCTCAATGGGGAGTGTGCTCAGTGGAGAGTCTCCTTTGCCCTCTCCCTCTGCCCTAACCCCTATTCCTCTGCACAGCTCCCCCTCTCCCTGCTCATGCACTCCCTCTCTCTCTCTCTCTCCCTCTCAAATAAATAAATAAAATATTTTTTAAAAAAGATGAAATGTACTGAAGGAAGGGCACTGCTGCAACCATGGTCAATGACATGGGGCTCTGGATTCTATAATAGCATCTCCTATTGTCAGGCCTGGGATACAGAACACAAGTGCCACTGAGCTTGGTCATGCACCAGCATTCCTTATCACTTTGGTCAGTGATGTGTCCTCCTGGCCCTTCCTTAGAACATAATCATCATGTGGGTTTTATACCCTTACATAGGATATTCACTCTCATGGGCCCACTTCTCTGAGCCTTTTAATTCTTCATCCACAATCTACCATAGAAATACTGTCACTTCTGCTTCAATTAGTGTAGACCATCACTTTTCCCAAGCTTCTAAGAGCCATCTTAGCCACATGTTTGTACTTTTTCCTGGGGGTACTTACCACGGTGTTAAATCCAGTATCTAGGAGAGTGCTCCCATGTTGATAAACTCCCTTTTGTCAAATGTATGTTCTGCACTTCCCAGTCCTGCACCTTCGGAATCCAGCACTCTCCTGGATCCTGTTGGTACAAGTTGGGTAGCCTGCACTTCCCTCCCTGGACAGGATCAGCATGTCCTCACCTGAGTTATGTTGTGATTTACCCTTAATCATTGATTTAATGAACAGAAAAGGAAAGGAACAAAGAAATGCATGTTGTCTTACAGGGAAAGGTCTCTGTGTCATCTTCAGGCAAATGGGAAGCACCAGTCCTTAATAGGGAGATGAGGGCCACATGTGCAGGTTCATAGTGTTCTGGTAATTCTCAGGATTCAAGATATATGAATGCATCAACCCCGGTGTCCCAAGCCCATGTATCCAATTTTTTCCCCAAACAAGGCCTTAACCTTATAATAGCAGACCAGCCATAGCTAGCGGTTTTAGTACATTTTTAGAGTTCAGTCACTCTTAAAATTAGGTACGGGGCCAGATCCTCAACATTCTCTCCTATTGAAGGAAATGAAAACCCCTTCATATGCTACCAAGGAGGCCCTTTGAATTTCATACTTGGATTTTAACTATCAGTTAATGACTCTCAGATTTTGGTGTTATTTCCAGAGTGGAGTTTAGGTATAGCTACCAAACCCCACTATCCTTAATTTATCATTTCCTCCTTATTTCTCAAAAACCTAATACATTGCATGAGCCATCACATTGTCATCCATTTGTATATCAACCCAGTCCACCACTGGTAAGATTTCAGTTGTGCTGCCACATACAATTAGGGGCCATCTGTGCCCCCAACGTACATCAATGATGGGGTTCTTGTTACCACCAGGCAGCATGTAACCTGGACCCAAACTCCCACCCCAGTGACTGCTCTCTCCCATCTCTTCTGGTGCCAGCTACCACATATTGGATTTCCTCCAGAAGCAGATTTGAGAAATGTTAACATGCAGGGCATTTATTAGGGCTTACTTTTACAACCAAGAGAAAGGAAGCAGGATTGGGCAAAGAAAGAATTTGAGCAGTGATCCAGTCCTAAGTTAACCCTTAGGGAGTTCTGAAGCGGGGATGACCCTTCAGAGTTCTCCCCACCTAGAACAACAGATGGACCAGATGGACCCTCTCTACCTAGACACTGATCAGTCAGCCCCTGGAAGGAGACATGACCTTGGGTGAGGCATTTTTCTTCCTCATCGTTGCTGTACTTCCAGCAACTGGGAGGTAAAGGGGGGTGGTGAACAAGCCCTTCATTTCTGGAGGGAGATCTGGGCAGTGGACATTACAGCACCCACCACAGAGGAAATGGTGAAAAGTAGGAACATGATGAAATTGCAGTCACCAATAGATAATGACATATGTTGGCTACTCACGAGGAAGGAGGTTTTGAAACAAAAGATGAGATAAAAATAATTTCTTCATGGATGTACCTCAAGGGCATTACGCTAAGTGAAATAAGTGAGAAAAAGACAAATACTGTATGATTTCTCTTATATGTGGAATTTTATAAATAAGCTAACCAAACTCATAGATACTGAGAACAAATTGGTGGCTGCCAGAAGCAAGGGTGGGGTGGAAGTAGTTTAAATAAAGTGAAAGGAAAAAATAAAATAAAAATTAAAAATAACAATTTCTTCATGATCATTTCTATGATTTCCAGTGGCTTGCCATAAGGTATATATATGTCATTGATATATTCAGCATTATCAATAGCCTCAACCTGTATGGAAATGTGAAGGATTAGATATCAGGGTATTTTTTAAAGACTGAATCATGGTGTAAACAGCTCAAAAATACAAATAATAATAATAATTTTTTGATTCATTGCCAGCATTTTTTGACTCATTGCCAGCAAAACCTACAATGTATCATTTTATATATTTAAACAAACACCTGAATGTGGCAATAAGACATAAATAAATACTTTCCACAGCCAAATGGAACCCAAAAATAGACTAGATATTTGTTTGCCATTATCTCCTGATTTGCAGCAGCCAACTGTCCCACATTTGAGTGTGATAAGCTCATCTGCTGAGCATCTGACAAACATCAGATACAGTCTTCAGAGAGCACTCTCTCCGTAATTTCTGGATCTGTGTAAGATTGAATATCCTAAAACAAACATATGTGCTTTCCCCCAAACCTTCTAATTGTAAGATATGATTTTCTAATTTAATAAAATAGAAAAAGAAATAAAAATATTTAAAAAGAACTAAGAAAAGATAAAAGAAGCAAAAATAAGTACCTGGCATAGCCCAAATACTTGACTCAAGTGGTTGATATAAACAGATTATGAATATGTCAATGAAAGATTGCCAGCAACATCATCCATCTCACTGCAAGGAGACAATTATCATTTGATTTCTAACATTGTGTTTTATTTTGTGATGAATACAATTTTGTAATCAATTTGTTATAATTTACCTAAATTCATGGATAGAGGTTTGACACCCCCATACATACACACCGCACCCCTCAACCAGAATAGATCTATTTTTACCTTAGTAAATATTAAGGTTTCTCCCATAGGACATGTGTTTTCAAGTGAAAAGATATAGATCATACTGTTAAAATCAAGTTTAAAAACCAGAACACTAAATTATCTGGAATTATCTGGAACATTATCTAATTATTCTGTTTTAATTATATTATCCTGTTTTATTATTTATTTATTATTATTTTTTAATTTGGGCATAGTTGACAAAAAATGTTACATTAATATCAGCTATACAAAGTAGTGATGCAACAATTCTATACATTATGTTATGCTCACCAAAGTATAGGTACCATCTGTCACCATATGATACTATTACAATATCATTGACTACATTCCCAATGCTGTACCTTTTATTTCTGTGCTTTATTCATTCCCTAACTGGAAGCCTGTAATCTCCCACTCTCATTCAACTATTTTGCCCAACCCCCCCTTCCCTTCCCTCTGATAACCATCAGTTTGTTTCTTTATGGCCCTGATTATGCTTTTTGTTTGTTTGCTTATTAATTTGTTTTGTTTTTTAGATTGCACATACAAGAGAAATTGTAGAGTATTCATCTTTCTCTGTCTTATTTCACTTAGCATAATTCCCTCTAGGTCCATCCATACTGTCACAAATTTTAGCCTGTTTTATTATCTTCATTGTCTTTATCATGTACATTTGTCTACTTGTTTGTTGCATGTCCTCCTAATTAAAACGTAAGCTCGCTGAGTACAGTCTTTTCACCCCGGTATCCCCACCACCTAGAACAATGCCAGGCACAAAGCACACACTTACTAAATATTTACTGAATAACTAAATGAATGATGCTTTGACTTATCTATCCATCCATCCATCTACTTATCCATCATATACCTATGCCTCCATCATACAAGAAAGCCATGCATACTAGTGAGTAAGTTTGGTTATCTACTTCAAGGACTGAATAAGTTTTATATTTATATTATGTGAAATAACATTCTGGAGAAGGAGTCCTAAGATGGAAGTCCACAGACCCAACAAAGTGGTGACTGGAGGAGTCAACTTCCACCTTCATTTCCCCAGTGCTTCCAGGGGTAATGACCGGAGGGCAGCCAGCAAAAGAGAAAAAGGACCTGGAGCAGGCACAGCTGGGAACTTGTTTCATCAATTTTATTATGCTTTGTGCTGACTTCTTATTTTAATAACCTCCTCCCCAATACCTTGCTAACCCAGCCTAAATCACCCGTTTGTACAATATAGTACATATATGATGCCCAATAATATGTTCTTTGTTCTGTCCTCCCCCTGCCCATATAATTCCATTTATTATCTAACCTTACTGAGGCATTTTCAGCAATCTTTTCATGTTACTCCACACACATTTTCTAAAAAACCAGCTGTGCAATTTAGACCATCCCTGGAGATTATTGACCAGGTTGGATTTGCATTTATGAGCACATAACTGAAGCTGACATGGCCTTTACCAGAATTGATAGCTCTTGGAGCAATTTGCCTTCACAGCACTTTACAAACAGCTTCATAATACATCTAAGGGTAAGGCAGGTTTTTAATTAGTGTCACTAATAGCTAAGTATTCCGAGGTGAAATAATTAAGTGGCTGGACCAATAGGAACAAGGAATGGAAGGTGAACTTGAAGTCTGTGCAAGTTTGAAAAGGTAGAAGTTTCCACCTGTCTTTGGGGTGGTGTCAGGGAGCTGTTCTCTTTGCTGAGATGACTCTTCTGTTAGCACTGATCAGGAATTACTGCTGGCAAACTTGATTTCTATATGTGACATATTTTGAAACACCCTTCTCCCTTTAGCTTCTCCTCTTGTTTAATTGTGCTTGCGCTACTTTACAAGCAAAGCAGCTGCCTGTGTGGAGAAGAGGTGCACCATTCAGATTCATGGTTTACAGTTTGCTAAATGTAAGCCTGCCTAATCCTTTCATATCATTGGATTACTCTCCCCAAGCAAGTTTTCCCAGCTTTCATCATGAGAATGGGCTCCCTGCCAAGAAACCACTCATCCCAGCTCAGGTCCACCTGGTCTTTCCCAGATTGTCAACTCCTCCATCTTCTGCCATTAAAAGGGCTTTCAGACCAAATATTTGCACAGCCATTTCTGAAAGCCAAACACGAAATCTTTGTTCCAAAGAGTCACTAGTCTCTATCCAGGATTCTGATCTGAATTATTATCAGGAAAAGAGAAAGAGAGCTTTTGATCATTGGGTCAGTTTTCTTTTAATATCCTCTAATTAGATCAAAATCAATTTATTTAAAGTTTAAATAATGACCAATTGTCAGATCAGACAATTTAGAGAAGACGATATACCTATTAGTACTAATGCTCTCCAGAGGTGGCTGCATTCGGAAGGTAGGTTGAGAAAGCCATCCTAAAATTCCTAATGCCCCATAAATGCTATATCAATTAAAGTTTTAATGGGTTTTTTTTTTGAAAATTCATGGTTATTTGCTGCCTAATTTCCTCCACAGGTCCAGAGAAGGGGACCTTCTTGAGTTTCAAAGGGAAAGGGTTCTTTGTGACTCTGAAACCGAACAAGGAGTTTGATTCACACACTCCTCTGTCAATCACTTCTGAAATTCTGAGCATGTGTAAACTCTCTCACAGAGCCATACAATAGCACCTTGCTATTCCGTCACTGATTTTGATACATCCTCAGCTAAACTTGAATAACTGCAAGCAAGCAATTGGCAGGGGGAGGTGTGAGGAAAGAGTCCCTTTCCAATCCAGGTACCCTGACTCAGGATTTTAGGACCTAAGGGCTGCAAACACCCAGACATACACTTTGAACACTAAATCCATTAAACTGTTTGAAGGGACACCTGGGTGGCTCAGTGGTTGAGTGTCTGCCTTTGGCTCAGAGCATGATCCCGGATTCCCGGGACTGAGTCACATAGGGCTCCTTGCATAGAGCTTGCTTCTCCTCCCTCTGCCTGTGTCTCTCATGAATAAATAAATAAATAAACTCTTTAAAAATAAATAAATAAACTGTCATGAAAACAAAGGTTCTTCTGTACATTTCCCACTTTTTTTTTACTTTCAGGAGTCCGAATGAATTCAACATTCAAAACATTGAATGTATACTCAATGGCAATATGCTGGGTAGGCTTCCATTATGCTGTTTTATTGATTTAGTTGAGCCCAACCAGTCAAAAGTGGCAAGACAGAAAAATGTATTTTCTGTGGCCCAAGGCCTCCCTTCCACATTCTCTGGCCCTTCTATTATTTTCCAGAGCTGCCATAGCCAAAGGAGATGGAGGGCGAGTCTGGAAGACACCACTTTCACTACTCCCTTTCCTCTAGTCTTCTAGAGGACACAGGCATCAAGGCCTTGCAAGCCCTCCCCAAGGATGGCACCTCTGGTTTAAATAAAGTGATCCATATGAGTGTGAACTTTGAGAAGACCAAGAAAATGCCTTGCTACACAGCTGATTGAAATATATCTTATTTTAAAACATAAATTCCTTGAAGACAAGAGATTATATTTTTGGTGAAGAGTAGATGGTGACATCTAACAAATGGTGATAAGAAACTAACTGGAACTCAGCTTCCATTCATAGAAGTCTGTTTGGCTTGGTATGCACTCACACTCCCAAGTTTCACTTTGCATTTCTGGGTTCATCAAACCCTCAGATTTCAATATTGAAAGTCAAAGCGAAACCCCCCATGAAGAAAACCACACTGATTTTTACCTGCTTTAATGTCAATGTTTTGAGAAACTAGTATTAAATCAGTCCACTGCACTCCACGCACACCTTTTGGTCTATATAAAAACCTGCAGTGAATTGTCAGCAAATTTGACTTGACTCAGATGCTCACCAACGGGAGGGTTTTTAATTAAATCCAAAGCCTTCACATTGATTTTAAAATGTTTTTAAGGATTCCTGCAAGAATGTCTTGTTTCAGTCAAGTATTTAAGGGTTGAGATAGGAAAAACAAGGCACTTGTAAATTTCAACCTATTGTAGGTGCTTTGCGGAAAGCCTAAATCCCTCAGAACAAATGCCAAAAGTAACTATGCAAATTTTTCATTAATATGCATACAATACCACTGTCAAACAAAGGAAAGAAAAAGAGAAACAGCACAACCAGTGTGGGCAGAGGAGGAGGAAAAAGGAAGGATGTTGGAGGGAAAAAAGGACCAAAGATGGATTTTTTTTTCACCCATATCTGGAATGGGTAGCACTGCACCTATTGCTCTAATAGGTCTGATCGGTAATGCTCATGTGATTTGAAACGCTCAAATCAGGCCTAGGATCATATTGGTCTGGGGCCATCTTCATCATACTGGACAGCATTTCTGGATACTTTTCTGTACATCCCTCTGAAAGGATACGACAGGGGCCAGTGTGGTTTCTGTGAGGCCTCAGGGTTGCTGAGAGCCGAATTGAAGAACTAGGAAGGAAGCCAAGACCCTACTGCCGGGAATGTACAAACAGCAGAGCAGGAGTGGCCAAGTCAAGGACCTGTCACGGTCACAGAGCCAGAGCTGGTCAGGTGGGAACAGGTTGGCTGGGACATGGAAGGGAGAAGTCAGGGGCAATTCTACAAGACTATCTAATGGGAACATTTGGAGGCTTCACATGCTCTCTTTCAAAAAAGAAATGATAACCTTGGGCTTTAGTTTGTTGTCTTCACTGATAAAGTTTAAAGATCCCCATACTGAGTCACCCACTCAACTCTTAAGCCACTCAAACTGGGGGTGATTTCCTTACGGGCGCTGGCTCCTATCTCTCTGTCCTTAGGACTTAGACCAGTGCCTGGCATTTGGTAGAAGTTCAATAAAAGTGTGCAACTGAATGACTAAGTGGACAAATGGCCAAGGATGGACACGGTTGATACTTTCAATCTGGACAATCTTGGGATGTTTTGGAGGCATTTGTTCCCAGGGTCAATTAAATATCATCAATCTCTAGGAAGCCCCATGGGGGCTACCCTCCACTCAGTTTGCCTTCTTTAGAATGAAAACAGCTGTTTGTTTTCTGGAAACACACAAGACATGGGCAGCCTGTCTTCCCGCCTTTTTGCCTGTGTAACAGTCTCTCTCTGCCTCAAAAATATAGTATGTGTATTTCCTAGCTGCAAAGAAACCGTTGAAAAATAAACCACAGAACAGCATTTTAATGAGAACATGATTACTAACACCCTACTGTGGTCTCAGATGGCTTTGTGCCAACCTTCCAGAATGCTACCAGAAGCTCAGAGCAAAGAGAAAAAAAGAAGAAGAAGAAGAAAGAAAGAAGGGGGGGTGGGTAGCGATTAGCATCCCTTAGTGAAGGTAGCTTTCTTGGATGGCTTCCAGATAGATGTCTCTAGAAGGATGCAGGTTATTGGTGTCTGCAGTTCAATAAAACTTTCTTCCTGTTTTGAAAAATTTAAGAGAAAAAAGGGGGGCCACCCTTGAACTGGTACACGATGTCCTCAACTAGGTGTTTTTAGCAGTGAGCTCTGCTGTGAGTGTCTGTACCCAAGCACTGTCTATCTCATCAACTTGACTTCTGCACACCCACTTGCTATTTCTTTAGCCTAGGTTACAAGACCGCAGGTGTTGATGCTGTGGAGTGAAAGCTCCGCTGGCCCCTCAGAACAAAGCCCCAGCAAGCACCATTCCTCCCTAGCTGGCAGCTTATGCTGTGCATGCCTGGCACTGGGCACAGAGAACAGGATAGAGGCGCTGGGGCTCGTGCTGGGGTCATTTCTTAGGGACATCCTTTCCTTGATCTCCAACTAGCTTAGCATGTCAGCATCTGGGGCTGCTGTTTCATTTCCACGTTGGGTTTCCTGAACCGCCTTTTGCAGTTATCTTCCTACCAGTTCAACGATAACCAGATGGCCCTGGAGGCCACAGGAGAAAGCAAATACAGAGCTGGGAGACACTGTAGTGGAATCCCTTCATTCCACAGATGGAGGAATCAAGGACTGGAAGCAGTTTAGAGATTCACCCCAAGTCAGCATCCTGATTTCCAGGCTGGTGGGTATTATTGCCCTAGTCATACTACCTCCAGTTTCTTTCAGTAATATGGTAATTTATTTATTTTTTAAAGGTTTTATTTATTTGAGAGAGAGAGTGGGAAGGTGGGGGAGGAGCAGAGAGAGAGGGAGAAGCCAACTCCCCACTAAGCAGAGAGCCTAAAGCAGGGCTCAACCCCAGGACCCCAAGGTCATGACCTGAGCCATAGGCAGATGCTTAACCGACTGAGCCACCCAGGTGCCCCATAACATGGTGAGTTAAAGATTAGCTTGCACACAACCTGGTGGGCACAGAGTAGGCATAATATATGCTACTGTCCTTCTTTGCAGAGTATTTAGCACTGAGCTAAACGCTGAGAAAGATGAGTAGGACACTCTGTCCTCAAGAAGTTACTATATCTCGGGACACTCGGGTGGCTCAGGTTGTGATCTCAGGGTCCTGGGATTGAGTCCCGCATCAGGCTCACCACAGGGAGTCTGCTCCTTCCTCTGCCTCTGTCTCTGTCTCCCCATGTGTCTCTCATGAATAAATAATTTTTTTAAAATTTACTAGGGGATCCCTGGGTGGCTCAGCGGCTTAGCACCTGCCTTCAGCCCAGGGCATGATCCTGGAGTCCTGGGATCAAATCCCTCATCAGGCTCCCTGCATGGAGCCTGCTTCTCTCTCTCTCTCTCTCTCTCTCTCTCTCTCTCTCTCTCTCTCTCTGTCTCATGAATAAATAAATAAAATCTTTTAAAAAAGTAACTATATCTTGAAAGTAACAACATGTGCATATTCAGCATCCAAACAAGACAAACTAATGCAAATCAGGTATAAGAAGATGCTTAATAGTATGAGTACAATGAAAAATGAAATTCTCTTCCCTCTTTACTCCCTTCACCTGGTTAAGTAACTTGGTTTATCCTAGTTTTGAGCTAATCTCTTCTGGGAAGCTTCCTGGACTTAGTTCAGGCTGGACTGAAAGTGCCCGTGCACTTGTCTAGGTCCCTGTGAGCTGTATGAGGACAGGTTCCTGGTCGGCCTTGTGCACTACTGTATTCCCATGTCTAATACATGGGACATAGTTGGTACAGAGTAAATGTCTGGAGAAGGAAGAAGCTGAATGTCTTTTGGGAACCCTTTAGTCAGCAAGTGGTACTAAAGATGAGCTCTAAGATCGAAAGGATTTGTATCAATGCAGAACGTGGTCCAGAAATAGGTGGATAATACCCCATGTCCATGGAAAAATCATCACAGTCTCGGCCAGTGAAAGGTCAGTTCCTATGAATGGAATAGCCAGTCACCTTTGATGAAGAGGATCCAGAAGGTGTTATTGGGTAGACTAACAAACCCAGACCCTGGCAGGTCATCCTTTAAAAAGATGTGTCACCCTTTAAAAAGAAGAGAATTAAAAAATCCAAGCCACCAGAAAGCTGCACACAGCAAACCACTCACTCAGTTTTAGAATCTGAGTTTTAGAAACATTTTCCTACACTTGCAATGAAATCTTTTGGGCTTCCCTTTGGTAGCTGGGCTTTTTTCACTCCTTCTCAACTTTGAAGTTTCGACTCATCTTAACACCGGAAAAGAGGCTGAGTTTGGGAAAATGCAAAATAGTCAGCTGTGGTGAAGAAAAAAATGAATAGCAATCTCAATCACAGATTTCTTTGAAACACTGTGCTAAAGGGAATTCTAAAAGGACCACATACTCATTTCAGCCAGTGAGCCAGGGTGAACATTTAATGTGGTGATTCAGTGGCCAAGGAAACCACTTCTCTTTGGAGAGCTGTTGGTTCTGACTCTTCTTATCTGGATGCCTTTACCAAACAAACAAGTATCATCTTTCACTTGGGGGCACCTGGTAGGCATTTACAAAAAAGAAAGGAGTTCTGAGAAAAAGAACTATAATTATCAACAGCAGCAAGGGCTCAGTTTCTGCTATCTTAGACACAGGATTGTCAAAATCAAGGAGCAAAATGACTTATCTGAGAAGAGGTTGTAAAAGGAGGAATGAAGAGCCATAAAGAACAATAGAATTGTGGATATAAAATATGCCCCTACCCTATGTCCAAGGCAGAAGCTGTTACCTTGGGGTAAAACATAGCAGGCCCACATAATGTCAACCCACATCATTCTCACAAGACATTATCTTAGAGGAATAGCCAGGAAAATGAGAGGCTGGAAGAGAAAGGAAGCATACTCTTAGGGACGACTAGCTGCATTCAACTGTACCTAGAGCAGACTTAGTAGAAAAGTGTGACTTATCTCTTAAGAGTCCTAGACAGGCTTATGATAGTTCTGCTACTCCCCACAGAAGGTCACATGAAGGTTATAAGTTTAGAGATTTCAATAGTCCCATGGGCCAAGATGTCATTGCACACAAGATAGCAAAGTCCCATGTAGATGGGGATATATCACATGATTGTTCTCACCATAGGAGCCATCCCTTTCTCTAGGCCCATCTGGGAGTGGACTTGAACTTCTATGTGGCATCTGAAACAACCCAAGTCCCAGTGATCTTTGGGTCTCTCCTAATGAGAAGTCCACTCCTCAGGGACAAGGAAGGCAACATAGAGGGTGGGCTGCTGCACTGGAAGCAACCCTTTGTCATACACTGTGGTAGCCATGAGAAATGGTGGCTACCATCTTCCTGCTCACCACCAACCTCTGGTGGAGCCCAATGAGGAATCTATCTACTATGCAGCACAGGAGAGAGCATGCAAGCACCTAGCTTCCCTGGTCTTCCACTCCTTCACATAAAGAATGATGTGAGCTTCTGATACCCTTGACCTCCACCTTCCCCTGAATCCTCAACACAAGCTTCTATCAGCTTCTAAAGAGTGGTATTCCCAGCATAGGACTGGCACAGAGCAAGTGTGCCATAAATGTTGATATTGATGGCTAAACTCATGGTGAGAGTAGGTACCACTTTGCATTATGTCCATTTTGATGAGGAAACTGAGACCCTAAAAACATCCAGTAACTTGCCAAAGCCTCTCAGTTAGTGAACCCAGGTTTCTTAATTCCAGAACCCAAGCTTTAAACTGATTCTGCTCCTAAGCCAAAGGTAGACTGGATACACAAAGGAATTGGGTGTGTCAGAAGGTTCTTACAGAATACTTCTCCTCCCCTGATTTCAGAGCATCAATCTCCTACTAATGGGCTCATACCTATTTATGTTCATCAATCTCAGTTGTGGGTTGGAGGTCACAACAGTTTGTCTCTCCTCAAGAGCTCGTCACATCCAGTGTTCCCTGGTTTCCTTTGTACATTGGGGTTCCAACTGTCACCCCCCAGGTAACACATTGGTTTCACTTCCCTGGGCCCTAATTCATTCATCTTTCTTTCTTTCTTTCTTTCTTTCTTTCTTTCTTTCTTTCTTTCTTTCTTTCTTTCTTTCTTTCTTTTCTTTTTTTTGAAATAGGGATCTATCTACCAGGGTGGGTATGAGAAGTAAGAAAAGGGGTGTAAACATAAAGCCCACAGGGGCCTCACCATGACGCTGTTCATGCATTAGTGAGCACTTAACAAACAAAAAGCATTGTAATGGAGTATTTTTGTCCTTTCATGGTAGTCCTGTGTCTCAACACTGGCCAACATCAGAATCACCTGGAGCATAAGGTCAAAGGCCCCACTTCAAGCCTCCCCAATCAGAAACGCCAAGGTTGAGGTCCAGGGATCTGAATTTTGCCTTATAGTAATCTCCCTGTTGTATGGGGGCCTGTGCTGAGCTAGATGTTCACTTTTCCAGAAGGTTCCATAAGGGATTCTTGCCCTGGGTAGGAGGTAGGTTTAGAGGACCTAGAAGTGTCTTCCAAATAATAACCCTCTTACTTGGTTCATTCTTGATTGGTAGCTCCTCCTGCAAGCTGAGTAGTAATCAGTATACAGAGAAATATTCCTTCTGTCCCATTCCATATTGGTTATCTCCCCAGCTCTTTCTCTGGTAGCCCCAGTAGGGGTAGGCTCTAGTACCAGACAAAAAAATAAGCTTCCTCCAGGGCTCCCTTTCTTCTGACAAACAAGAAGATCACTTTTAACAACCACAAAGTTTCATGAAGCACCAGATGAAAGCTGGTTATGCTGTCAGTGTCTGTTAACAAAGAACATTATTAAACATACACACGCACACACACAGACTCAAAAATGAGCAAAACTATACATTTAAGACACTTTCAAATAAATGTGGTATTTTATTAATCACAAAGCATACTCATGCATCTGAAAAGTAGTAGTGCATTATTTATTTAGTCTGAAGTAAGATTTGGGACTTGAGACTCTGTGTACCCTTTTAAAAAATTTCCCCGGGGTGTTCATTGCCCAAAGATTCAGAAACAGCATGTGCCACCCTGTCAGGGTCAAAACCCAGTGGGTCATCCACCTGTACTCACTTGCTCCTGAATAGTAAGTATCACTAGAAGAATTCAATTCTGGAATAGCAATGTTTGAAATGAGTCACCAGTGAGTAGCCAAAGGGCC
The DNA here is from genome assembly GCF_905146905.1 of Nyctereutes procyonoides. NCBI lineage: Eukaryota > Metazoa > Chordata > Mammalia > Carnivora > Canidae > Nyctereutes > Nyctereutes procyonoides. The sequence goes on from NW_026575082.1 coordinate 39,616,376, forward strand.
AGAAAGGACTCCCTGTAAGGTTCCATCTCTTCTGCAAAGCTTTCCCCAGGCACCCTGGTTTGAAATGGCTCCTTCCTCTGAACTACTGCGCCCAACCCTGCTGAATCTGATTCTGCCGGTCTGAGGAGGGCAGGTGCCATCAGCTTCTTGTTTTCTGTAGAATTCATTTGTGACCATAAATTGACGAACATCTGTATGTGAACTGTTACTACAGAGCAGATGTTGATTTGAACCTTAAGTCTCTTCAGACAGCTGCATTCTTTCCTTCTGCCTCTTCTATAGTTCTTAGCACAGTACCCACCTCAAACTGGTGTTCAATAAACCACATATCAATTTGCTTTGATGTGACATAGTGTCTTACCCCAGAAAATCAACTCCCAACCATACCTAGGCAGAAAACTCTGAAGTATAATGGAAGGATCTTGATCTTGAAATCTACCTCTTTTTTTTTTTTGGTCTGTCAAGTTTTGCCACCTCTGATGGTTATCTTTTGAAGAGGTGCAAGTAGATGAAGTCACCCCAATGACATCAGTAACAGGATATCATTTGCCCACGGGCCAGACACAGGTATTGGTGAGAAGTCAACACCCAGAGTTTGAAAAATAAAAGGATAGCTTCAGACTTTTTCTAAACAGCAACACCTCCCCTTCCAAGTAACCTCTGTCCCTGACCTCTTTTCATCATATCCTTGCTGAAATTCCAGTCACCCTGACCTCCTCCTTCTTCCTCAACCCACATCAGTGAGCACCAGATGCTAGTTCCTCAAGATCTCCTCTATTTATCAGCAGCCTCCTACCACTTTACCAGTAGCCCAGACCTTTCCAGCTCCCTACCCAAGCTATCCAAATAGGTTTGTCCGCTCCCTCCACCTCTGCTTCCTTCTTCCAACCCATTCTACACTCAATTTAAGACTAGATATTCTAAAGCATAGCTCTGTTCATATTACATTCCAACTCAAAATTTTCAGGGCTTTCCTGTTACTTTACAGAATACAGTCCAGACCTATTGGCCTTGCCTATAAAACTTCTCTGCTCTAGTTTCAATGTACCCCCCTAGACAGAACTCCAACTATATTTCAATCAAACCAGCCGACCTCTGTTGCTTTTTTATTCATGCTTTCCTATTTCACTCAGAATGTCCTCCCTCTTGTCCAGTTCTCCCCATCAAAATCCTACTTAGTTCATATATATTATATGAACTAAGTAGGATTTATTATATATGAAATAAGTAGGAGATATATATATCTTCCTATGTGAAAGATCTCCTCCTTCCCTGCTGCACCTTGTTTCTACTACACTTATACTGTCCACCCTGCTCTAGCTAGTATTACAGCTATCTATGTTCCTATATCATCTCCCCTGCTGTGTTTATGTGAGACTAAGGACTGTATCCCAGTGCCTGGTAGAGCTCTACACATTGCAGGCATTCAAAATAGTTAACAGAAAGGAGGAAGGGGGAGGATTGGGGGGCAGGGAGAGAGGAAGGGAATGAAATGTTCTCGGAAGTAAAAGAGAAGGAGCTCAGAAGGGGCCAGGAAGAGTAGATGAGAATCCACTAAGGAAGGAAAAGGTGTAAAGTTCCTACTGACCACAGACAAAGTGCTTTCCAGAAAGGATGTCCAATCCACATTCCCTGCCAGTCACAAAGGAGAGACATTTGGTCTTATCTTAATATCCAGATATTATCTTTGAAAAGAAACTTTTTTGCCTAATTTGACAGTCACTGAATAGCATTTCATTGTTCTCTTAATTACCTGCTTCCTTTTAGCAGACGTACCTAAAAGGATTTAAAGTAGTCCACAGATAAAGGAAAACCTTTCTTTTGTCTGCAATCAACAAATATTTATTGTGCAAATCATTTGACTCTGGGTTTATCCTCGGTCTCCTTTTGGGGCAGGTTTGGAAGATTCACCTCTCAGGTTTCCATGATAATGAAGAGAAGAGCTTTGAGGTTCAGTGCAGTGGACATTCTGGGTGAAAACATAACGACTCTGCCACTATTGAGCTTTGTGGAAAAGCAAGTCATGGAACCTGTCTGAAATTCTGGTCCTTCAATATATTTTTTAAAGGTTTTTATTTATTTATTCATGAGAGACACACAGAGAGAGAAGCAGAGACACAGGCAGAGGGAGAAGGAGGCTCCCTGCAGGGAGCCCGACGGAGGACTCGATCCAGGGACCCCAGGATCACGCCCCGGGCCGAAGGCGGGCGCTACACCGCTGAGCCGCCCAGGGATCCCCTGGTCCTTGGGTATTGTCTCCTATCCTAGGAGGTGAAAAATGTGAGGATCCCAAGTTTTACTCAATAACATACTAAAGGTGCTTTTAAAAGTTTTCTTTTAATCCTACAAAAGTGTAATAACACGGTTAGTTTCATCCAGTCATTATTGTGTCCTAAATGAGCAGTTTCTAAGAGAGTCCCACCTGCTGATCTCAACATCAGCTTTTTTTAATAATAAATTTATTTTTTTATTGCTGTTCAATTTACCGACATACAGAATAACAGCCAGTGCTCATCCCGTCAGGTGCCCCCCTCAGTGCCCGTCACCCACTCACCCCCACCCCCGCCCTCCTCCCCTTCCACCATCAGCTTTCAGGAGATGAGGTCCTTCACCAACACACATCGGGGGAGGGGAGGGGTGCCGAGGACAGAGGACAGCTAGGCTCGGGAGAGACGGCCGCAGACCATCCCGGGAGCTCCTCCCGACTGAGAGGTTTCATCCTAAGGAAGGGGCTGGGGTGTTTAGGATGCAGTCTGGGCACGCGCTCTTCCCGGGACCATCCCGGGGTGCGCCCGCAGCGCCCTCCCGCCCTCTCTGGCTGGCGCTCGCGCCTGGGCCCCGCGGACGCCGCGCGGGGAGGGATGGAGGGAGGGCGCTGCGGGCGCGGCCCCGCAAACCCCGCCTGCCGGGGCCTCGTCCACGTCCAGCCCCACCCCCACCCCACCCCCCACCTCGCCCGAGCCGTCCACCCGACTTCTTATCCCCGCGGCCGCTCGGCCTCCCGCGGAGTGCAGGAGGACGCCGGGTACGCGGCCACACGTGCGCTCAAGCCGGCTTGGGATCCCAACCCTCGGCCTCGTCGCCGCCAGCCGGCTCTCCGGCTCCTCCGCGTGGGGGCCTTGTCCTCGGGTTCGGGGCTGCGCGCCCGCGCCGCGAGCAGGGCATCGCACACCCCGCCCCCGGTGGGCTAAATGCAATCGCTGTTGTGCAAATGAATGAGTGATTGTGTGCACGTTTGCCTCGTGATCTGTTACAGAAAGTGCTATTCGCTGAGCGACTCTCGTGCTAAGGCGCACTTACACACACGTCTGGGTACGGCGGTCACTACTGGCTGCCCGGGAACACGCACCTACTGCCCTGGCACAGTCTCCCTCCTTGATCACGCCAAATCATCCTACCTCTTCGGGAAGCGTTTCCGTATTTTGCACACCCGATGCGGGCACTGTTCCTGGGGATGGGCACGTATGCTCGCATACAGTTGTGCTCCGAAGGGAGAATCGTTTTGTTTTCTGAACGGTCTGCGTCCGCTGAGCGCGCGGGAAGGGAGTCACAAGCTGGACCCGCGTGGGCGTCGCGCCTACGGGCTGGGTTATGCTGGTACGTCACTACCCTTCTCCGGGCCTCAGTTTCCCCATCTGTAGCATTCCCGGGGCCGGAATTCCATCCACGTGAGCAAGGATGGATGCACACTGGGTCGCGTAGGGGCCCGCGCCTCTCACCTCCCTCCGGGCGCGCTCAGCGTTCCCAAGTTGGGGACGCCTCCGGGAGTCCCTCCACGCACAGCTCGAGACGCACAAGGTGACCTCCAGCTAACAGCGGCGGCTCAGGGGATTCCCAGGTTTGCCCCATTAACCTCGCCGGGGCTGCAGCGCGGGCGGGCCGCCCCCTCCTCGCGCCCTCCTCCCGCACGCCAGCCCCTCTCCCCCGCACCCCGCCTCCCTCCTCCCGGCCCCGCCCGCCTGCCCACCGCGGCGCATGCGCCGCCCGCCGAGCGTGTTTCTATAAAAGTCCAGCGTCAGCCAGAAACTTCACAGTGTGTTGTTGGCTGCGGCAGCAGGTAGCGAAGTGACCCCGACGGCTTGGGTGCTCCGGTAGCCACCAGCGGCCGGAGGGCGAGCAGTGACCATGGAAGAGCTCCATGTAAGTCCGGTTTCGGCCTGATTTCCTTACACGCACAAACACGAAAACTTAGGGCGCGACCCCCTCGGAGCGAGCAGAGGCGAGCGGAGCGTGGGAGGGGCCGGCCCGGGAGAAGGAGCGTGGAGGGAGTTTCCGTGCGCGTGGCTACCCTGGAGGACCCGGCAGGATTGGAGTCGTTGGCTCTGCAGGGAGAGGAGGACAGATGCGTGTGTCTCCCCTGGAGCCTCAGACCCAAGAACGTCCTGTACAGCCGCGGGCGGCGCCGTCCCGGGACTCAGCCCGAGGATGTCTCCGGGGGTGGTGAACTACAGGAGCTGGAGCTGGAGGTGGGGGCGGCGCGCGGGGCTGAGTTCCCAGGGCGAGGACCGCCCCTTGTTGATCTCAGGCGCAGGCGGGGGTTGGGGGGCGCCCTTGAGGGGGGGCGCGCGGGCCCTAAGCTCTGCACAGCCCGCGGGGCTGCGTCAGGACCCCCGCCGGCGAGCAGCGGGCGGGAGAGGCGGGCATCTGAGCCTCGGCCCCGCGGGGACGCGGCCGTGGGGCGCGGCGGCGAGCGGCCCGGGCCCCGACGGCGGAGCGTGAGGGCGCCTCGGCGCAGCAGGACCCGGAGGTGTGCGCGGCGGGGCCCCGCGGGAGGCTGCGAGGGCACCTGGGCTGCGGGAGCTTGCGGCGCACACGGGCAGGTGCAAGTGGGGAGACCGTTTGGCCCTCGCCGATCCCAAATGCGCCGTCGAACCGTCGGTGGTTTCCTGGAGACTTTGGAAACCCCTTACCAGGAAGGCTTTTCGTTTCCCCGGCGGCGCGCGATTCAAAGGCTGTTCGGGGAGACGCCCATTCTCTCCCCAACACCCTGTGAGCCTGCCCTTGGCGAGGGGCTGGGCGAGACGCCGGGAGCCGCGGCGCCCGCTGGTGGGCGTGGGCGCAGGGCAGGCGCGGAGGTCGGGGGTTCGCGCCCCCCAGGCCTCAGGGCGCCCTCCGCCCCCGAGGCTTCCAGCTGCAGACCTCCGACCCCATTTACTGGGTCAGTGGCGGGGTGGGAAGCGGCCCGGGAGGGTGAGGAAATGAAACTCAGGGCGAGGACCATGAGCGCAGACCCCGTGACCTTCCCCTCCCAGTAGATCGCCGCGCTCCCCAACGTCCCAGACGCGCCAAGAGGTGGACGGGTCGGGCGGAGAGACCCGCGCCCAGAGGAGCGCAAGCCCCAGGCGCTGTGCGCGCCCGCACCCCCTTCTAACAGCCCCGTTCAGCACCCCGAGCGCCACAGATCCTTCCTTTAAGGCTGGATCCTCCTTCCCCCTACACGTTGCTTGAAGTACAGATTGGTTTGTGTTTGCATGGACGAGGGGAAGGCAATGTTTTGTGCCTTAGGAGAAAGTTTTGAGGACCCCCCTCCATGCTCATTCTTTCCCTTTTCCCTATCCTGGGGAAACCTTCGTATAGAAAATCAATCCCAGCTCCTCGGAACTCAAGCTTCCGTTCCCACTCCTCGCCTGCCCCCCACCCCCACCCCACCTCTCCCACTCCCTAGGGCGCACAGTCTAGGAGTGGTTCCCTTTGTGTTTTGTTTTGGTATTTTCCCTCCCAAGGTTCCCCCCCAGTGGGTGGGGTAGAAGAGTTAGCAAAGATGTGACTTTCAAACACTCAGAATCTCAGCGCCCTTTTGTTCTAAACAAAGAATTTTGTAATTGGTTCTACTTAAGAAGGATATAACAAGTGACTCTGGGGAAGATGAGCAGGAGGGTTGCAGGAATCTATAACAATTCTCTTGTGCCCATCCACTCACTACTTCATCCGAAGCAGAATGTCCTGAAGAAGCCTGGGCTGACTTGGGTTTTATAAATCACTTTTTAAAAATCGCAGAAACATTTTTTTTTTTTTTAATTCGGAGAATGCCAGCTGAACTAGAAAGTTAACATCCCTTCCCTTGCCTCTTTTGCAGATATACCCTTCAGATAACTACACAGAAGAGGACTTGGGCTCAGGTGACTATGACTCCATGAAGGAACCCTGCTTCCAGGAGGAAAATGCTAACTTCAACCGATCTTTGTGCCCACAGTCTACTCCATCATCTTCTTGACTGGCATAGTGGGCAATGGATTGGTCATCCTGGTCATGGGTTACCAGAAGAAACCGAGAAGCATGACAGACAAGTATAGACTGCACCTGTCTGTGGCAGACCTCCTCTTTGTCCTCACACTTCCCTTCTGGGCAGTTGAGGCTGTGGCAAACTGGTACTTCGGGAATTTCCTGTGCAAGGCAGTCCATGTCATCTATGCTGTCAGCCTCTATAGCAGTGTCTTCATCCTGGCCTTCATCAGTCTGGACCAGTACTTGGCTATTGTCCATGCCACCAACAGTCAGAGGCCAAGGAAGCTGTTGGCGGAAAAGGTGGTCTACGTTGGCGTCTGGATACATGCTCTCCTGTTGACTATTCCTGATTTCACCTTTGCCAATGTCAGGGAGGCAGATGAGAGGTATATCTGTGACCGCTTCTATCCCAATGACTCATGGTTGGTGATGTTCCTGTTTCAGCACATAATGGTCGGCCTTATCCTGCCGGGTATCGTCATCCTGTCCTGCTACTGCATTATCATCTGCAAGCTGTCCCACTCGAAGGGCTACCAGAAGCGCAAGGCTCTCAAGACCACAGTCATCCTCATCCTTGCTTTCTTTGCCTGCTGGCTGCCCTACTACATTGGGATCAGCATCGATTGCTTTATCCTTCTGGAAATCATCAAGCAAGGATGTGAGTTTGAGAAAACTGTGCACAAGTGGATTTCCATCACTGAGGCCCTAGCCTTTTTCCACTGTTGCCTGAACCCATCCTCTATGCCTTCCGTGGAGCCAAATTTAAAACCTCTGCCCAGCATGCACTCACCTCTGTGAGCAGAGGGTCCAGCCTCTAGATCCTTTCCAAAGGGAAGCGGGGAGGACATTCTTCTGTTTCAACTGAGTCGGAGTCTTCAAGTTTTCACTCCGGCTAACAATGATCTCAAAGACTTGTATACATTAAAGAACTCTTTTTTTTTTTGTTACACATTTTTTCAGATATAAAAGAGTGACCGATACTGTACAGTTTTTATTGACTGTTGGATTTTTTCTTGTGTTACTTTAGTTTTTGTGAGGGTTTAATTGACTTATTTATATAAATATTTTTTGTTGTTGTTTTTCATGTGGATGAATGTCTGTAGGCAGGACCTATTGCCAAGTTCTTAGTTGCTGTATGTCTGGTTGTAGGACTGTAGAAAAGGGAACTGAACATTCCAGAGTGTGTAGTGAATCACTTAAGCTAGAAATGATCCTCAGCTGTTTGTACATAAATAATCTCTCCATTCCGGTGAACATTTTCTTTTTCCTGTTCTTAAATGGTTTGGTTACACTATGTGATTTTGCTGTAGAAGGTGGCACTTACAACCAAAGCCTGAAGTAGTATAGAAATGATGGTTTTTCAGTTTTCTCAAGTGGACTGATTTCAGCACCTTCAATGTACAGTCTTGTATTAAGTTGTTAATAAAAGTTCGTGATAAACTTACTCAGTGTTATGTTCTGATTTCTGTTGACATTCCTTTGGCTAACAGAAGTCAAAAATAATAACATATTTATGGCATGTCAGGTCCTATCCTAGCTGTTGTAATATTTTACTTAACCCTTATCACAATTCTATGATAGGAACTCTGACTCAATTATTAATAACAGAGCTACAGTTTGTAGAGCAGGAAACTGAGGCACAGAAAGCCCAAGTGACCAGATTAAAGGCATGGTAAGTAGCATAGCCAGTATTCCAAACCAGGGAATCTTGTCTTCAAAATCTGAAGTCTCAACCACTTTCAACTCCTAGACATTTAGAAACATCCAGCCAGTTCCTATTCCTATGAAAAGTCATCTTTTGAAGGAAAAATGTATGTTAAGGAGAAAAGGGATGCATGTTTTAAAATACCATGTTTTAAAATTTACTAGGACTGACCCCTTGTATGACTATCCTAGGTCTGTGCTGTGCCAAGCACAGTATGCTTTTTCTCATCTGATTCTTTCCATCTAGATTCCATCATTCCCTTTTCACAGACAAAGGAACAGAGATGCATAGACTTTCCATAACTTGCACTTTCAAGGGGACAAACCAGTTGATTCCATTCATCCTTCCAGACTGTGCTCTTAACCATACCACTATCGTTCCCCAGAACACCTGGTCATAAATCAACTGAACTGTTATTGAAAATAAAGCCAAAAGTGAATGTTTTCTTCATAAAATTAACCATGCCAAAAATACCCTCCTTGCAATATCTTCTATGCAAATCTCAACATTTTATTGCAACACCTAGCACCTCAAGGGTTTAACCAAGCAGATGAAAGTTAAATTGGTGCTTTCAGAGCTCAGAAGAAAGGTCCACTGAACCAAGCTCCTCACTGCTCATATTTTGCACAAGATTTTGGAGTCTTACATAATAACACCCGTAGCTATTTACACTACCATTGTGCAAGCCCTGGGCTCTTGAGTAAATTTCAGCTCTGGTCTCCATTTAAAGATAATTTCTAAACTATATAGCAGCCGTACCTATCTCATTTTGGAACACAAACAGGGCACTCCAGGCATGCACTCAAAGATAATAACCAGGATATAATCAAGGCAATATTTGGTCTACTTTTCATAATTGTTTCTGGCACAGAAAATCTATTTTGGAGGAAAAATTGCAATGTATTATCTTTCTGAGGCAAATCACATTTGTTGAAGGCAAATTATAGATCCTGTGAAGGGAAATAATTACTTAAAATAGAATCCAATTTGGCTGTACATTTCTGCTGCAGTCTATGGATCTGGAATAATTCAGAGTGGTATTCCTATTCCACTTGAGAACACAATTAGATTTTATATAGGAAATTATCTTGAGGTTTCTTGGTTTTCCCTGCGAAGCCTAATTGGATCACCCTTCATTTAAGCATAGTTTTACATGTACCCTTTGGAAGGCTTAGTCTTAAAACCATGACCATTGTAAAAGACTTCACTTGAACTTTCTCTATAAATATTTATCCTTGAGACAATAGAAGAAATCCTTGGAAGGAACTCGCTTTCTTTCTCATCTTGGCTTGAAACCTAGTCACCCCAGATTCCTCTCCTTTACCCTGGAGTCACAACAAAAGGAACCAAGCTGAAACAAAATTCCCAGTGTCACCAGTCTTAATGGGTATTTCATTCTCCCTTGGAACAAAGGTGGGATAACTCTTTTTAAAAAAGAAAAAAAAGGTTTGTCTCTCCTTGCCCTGAAAGCCCCACCCCCCATCATTCTCTGTCCCCACTGCACCATGTTCCAAGTGGCTCCAAAGCATTCCCTGTGTGGTGGTTTGTTCGACAATGCTGGGAAACCCAGTCTGCTAGCCAGCCCTCACAGGAAGTAGCTGATTGTTCCCTCTCCTCATCCCTTATGAATGGGGCCCTTGAAGGTCAGTAATGTAGATCCAGTTGTATAATGGAAGCTAAAATATTTAAATTGTATGCATGCTGCCACAAATGGCATAAATATGACATCTGAGTTATTAATAACATTAAGCCTGTGACTGGGGAGGAAAGAAGATGTTTTTATCTTGCAAAGCCTTTGTTTTCGTAAAACGCCACTTGGCAATTCACCTCCCGAACTGGGGGCTTCTCAGTCTCCTTTTGTGGTTATGCCTATGTTAAAATAATAATTCTGGGGGACTCTTTTAATAGGAAACTCTACAGGTTTTATTTTAACAATCTAACAAGCTTGATTTTCTCCAAGCTTATTGTAAGATAGTAAAGGCTCCATAAACAGAATTGAGTTGTCATTATGTCCATGTAATACTCCCTGAGGAGGCGGAGGGACCATTGGAGACAAAATTCACATTACCTTAGAAAATAATCTAGGCATCCTCCAGCACTTAAAAATTTGACATTGCAGGGGTCCCTGGGTGGCGCAGCAGTTTAGCGCCTGCCTTTGACCCAGGGAATGATCCTGGAGTCCGGGGATTGAGTCCCACGTCAGGCTCCCTGCATGGAGCCTGCTTCTCCCTCTGCCTATGTCTCTGCCTCTCTCTCTCTCTGTGTGACTGTCATAAATAAATAAAAAATTAAAAAAAAATTGACATTGCAGCCTGGCATCGTAGGGATGTACCCAGCCCACTTTGAGGAGGTCTCCACTTGGCTGTCAATGTGGCTTAGCCAGTCAGTGTTGGAGATCCAAAAGTTAGCCAGAAGAATGACCTTTCCATGAGCACAGCCCAAGAGAAACATTGTTGAAATGAATCCTTTCAAAGCAGCAGCTCTCAACTGGGGCAGGGTAGAACCTGTGGGAGGGAAGGCAGGGGAGGAGGTGGTGGCAGGGGTCACTCCCCCAAGAAATATTTGGTAAACTCTGGAAATATTTTGGTGATTATACCGGAATGGGTGGGTGGGTGGGTAGGTAAAGTGCTACTGGCATCTAGTGGGTAGGGGGCAGGGATGCTGCTAAACATTCTACAATTATCCAGCCCAAAGTGCCCAGAATACTCAAATTGAGAATGTTTTTTCAAGATGAGGACCACAGGATGATAATAATTATGAAAATAAGGATATATCCAAACAATATAATCCCATGAAATTATCAATGGACAAAGTTCCAAGGTCTCCCTTCAGCACCTCTATCTGGTCTCACTTCAATGCATTCTCATTCCCCCTTACTCAACACACCATTCTCTTCCACCTTTACTTCTTCATCATCTTGCTGTAATGAACATGTCTTTCTGTCTTCTTCTCCCATACTATGCTAGGAAGGCACCCCACAAAGGGAAATAAATGGTAAAGGGTGACTGCTGCAGATTCTCTAGCTCCCACCCAATATCTGTCTCCCTAAAGACCACAATGTTTACTCAGCTAATCCTCACCATAGTCTGCGACTCAATTTGGAACACATCCCACTTTGCTCCTTTTATTTAAAAAAATAAACAAGGAATGATGAGGTACCAGGCCATTGCTCCATTGTCTACAAGTGATTTGGATTAATTTAAAGCAATCCCATTAAGTCCAACAATTAAAATCTAAAACCTTCTGAAAATCCTTCTTTCAACTGAAAATCCAAACTGTTTGCAGGCTGAGTTGAGGGATCCACAATGTTAAGAAGTCATACAAGGGGAAAGGATTTTTCAAAATCAAACAAATAGAAGTGCTCAACCAAACCATACCAGGTGCTGGATGTTTATCTGGTAGAGCCAGTCCACGATTAAATAGATTTACATATTACAGTTCAATTAACTAGAACCCAACTCATCAACACTCTTAATTAAAGGGAATTACTTCCTCATATTTGACTCTGTTCAGAAGGAAGGTAATATTTATTGAGAGCTAACTGAACTCCAGGCACACTTATCCATGTGCTCCTCAGAAAAGCCCTACCAGTTAAAGTACTACTCTCTCCATTTTCAGGCAAGAACACAAAGAAATTAAACTACAATAATGGGGTTATGTTCTTTCCCCTGTGCATACTATAAATGGCACTGAAGCAGAACCAAACATGTTCTGAGGCACATCCTCAAGTTCTCAATATCTTCAGTTCAAATGACTCTATCTTTTTTAGGTTGACTTCTACTTGAAATGTGATATCAAAAACAGTTATCACTCACCTTGAGGGCTTCCTACATACAAGGTACTTTGATTATTTAATCTTTCATGACCACCATATGTAGTAGGTATTAGACATTTCACTGTTTTACAGATGGAGAAACTGAGGCAAAATTTATTCATTCAACATCATGTAGGTATGAGGTAAAACCCGGATTTGAACACAGGCAGGCTGACACCAGTGTGTGCCTTCTTAAGCACTACAGTAACTCTTCATTATCTTCTATCGTGTTAGCCAAGGTAATACCATGAGCTCAAAAAGATCCTCTGTGTTCTTCAACTTCAGGGTTCAGTAATAGACACTTGTATGATTATGTAGTAAAGCAACAGATAGAAGATACTGATTTTTTTAAAGATTTTATTTATTTATTTATTTATTTACTTAGTCTGTAGTTTCTAGTTGAGAGAGTGAGATCATGAGCAGGAAGAGAGAGAAGGGTAAAGGGAGAGAGGAAGAGGAAGAGGGACAAGCAGACTCCCCAATGAGCTGGGGCCCACATGGGGCTCAATCCCAGGACCACAAAACCATGACCTGAACCAAATCAGATGCTTAACCAACTGAACCAATTTCAAGTGCCCCCAGAAACTAGACTGATATTTTTTTTAGAAGAGTTTCGTTATTAGTCATTGAAATAAAATAGGGTTAAGTGCCTGGCACATAGTAGGAGCTCAATAAACATTTGTTGAATGAGTGAATGAATGAACACCCATGAATTTCTATTCCTAAGAGCACACCGTGCTCTAAGTATTCTGATTAATGTTGGCATGTGATTTGACCTCCTTCCTTCATTCTTTCAGGCATTCTTTAATTGAACCATTTATTGAACAGTACCCTGGGCCAAGCAGGTATGAAAGTTACTCAGTGTAAAGGAATATATAATCCTTTGGTGTTCTAGATAAGCTGGAAAGATAGCTAAAGGACTCCCAGACTTTTCCATACTGCCTTACCTTTTAAGATATCAAAGTTTCTACCTGCCCACCCTATTTTCCTATTATATGATACCCCCTCACTCCCAGTCTTGCTTCCACTGATTCTCCATTTAGGGAAGAGCAGATCCCTGCCCACCTCACAAGCTGGGTTAGCAGCTCCCAATCCTGGTCTTCCTGTGTCACCAGCTAAAGGCTGGCTGGCTGTTCACGTCATGAGGATAAGAGCAGAAATCTTTGTCAAACCATAGGATACAGGAAAGAGCCCTAAAGCCCTAAAGTTTCTTGGCCTTCTGTCCATAGGAGACAACTTGTTAGGCCCCTGGGATTGAGGAAGGATTCAAGACCATCACTTTGGGCCACATCCTACTTCTTCTGGCAAGCCTGCTCAGTCTCTTATCAGTCCATAAAGTGAGCTTTTCCATCCCAAATTCTTAGCTAATGAAGTCTGTAGTTCATTTTACTAGCACAAATAAAAGGCTTTTGCAAAAAGATAAAAGCTGTTCTATTGTATGTTAAACAGTTATTCTTTTTTTCATTCTAAAAACAAACTTTGCTTATTTTTTCTTTCAAAGTCTGCTTCTTAACTTGAGTGTAATGTCTTAAGTGCAGAGAACTTTGCACTCTAACATATTTAATTCATAGATTTGATTTGATGAAAAAATAATCAGATTCCATAAGGTTGTGCCAGTGTTAGCTAAAATTATATAAGGTTAGCTCAGTTGGTTAGAACTTGATGTGAGCATGAGATCCCTGGGTGGCGCATTGTTTGGCGCCTGCCTTGCAATCAGTGGCATCGATCCTGGAGACCCGGGATCTGGAATCCCACATCGGGCTCCTGGTGCATGGAGCCTGCTTCTTCCTCTGCCTGTGTCTCTGCTCTGCTCACTCTCTCTGTGACTATTTTAAAATGTAATAAATAAATAAATAAACCTTTAAAAAAAAAAAAAAAACTTGATGTATCTAAAGTAGGATCAAGGGTGAGTCCCACTTAAATAGGATCTTTAAAGTAATGTTACACATGGATGCAAGGACAATGTTTATCTTGTATTTATAGCTATATCTCCAGTCTCTAGAACAGGAGTGTGAAAGCTTTTTCTGTAAAGGCCCAGACAGTAAGTTTCTTAGCCCTAGAAGGCCATACAGTTTCTGTCATAATTACTCAATTCTGCCATTGCAGCAGGAAAGCATCCAGACACAATACATAAATGGAATGAGCATGGCTGTGTTCCAATTAAAACTTTAGACTAAATTCTTGAAATTTGAATTTTATGCCTTTTAAGTATCATAGAATATTATTCTATTCCTTTAATTTTTCATCAACAATTTTATAAAATGTAAAAATTATTCTTTGCTTTCAGGCTATGAAAAACAGGTGGCATTCCTTGGGAGCTCAGCATTAAAGTTTAGCAATCACATCTTTGGATAGCTTCGTAATCATTGGAGTCCTGGGATTAGAGTCCTTCTGATCCGGTCAACTCCCTGCATTTTCAGACTTTTCCCTCTCCTTTCCTCTCTCTCTCTTTCTCTTCTCTCTTTGTGTGCTGTCTCATGAATAAATAAATAAAAATCTTAAAAGAAAGAAAGAAAGAAAGTTCATAAAGAAAGAAGAAAGAAAGAAAGAAAGAAAGAAAGAAAGAAAGAAACACAGGTGGCAGGTCAAATCTGACCTGCAGACTGAATTTGCGGACACCAGGTCTAAACAATGCTTAAGCCAGGACAGTAGAGAAGTTCAATAAACATGAATGAATAAGTGAAACTCTAAATATAGGATTTTTTTAACTCCTTTTGCTTAAGGAGCCAAGAAGAAACCCAGTGAACCAGTGATCTCAAACTATTTGCAAAATTATCATGTCACCATCACTTACAAAGCACTTTGCCATTTCTGAAAATGCTTCTCATATGGGTCATGAGTCTGTCCAATGCAGGTTTGTTCTGTGCCATTGGTTGGCAAGATCCTGCTCCTCAGCCTTATCAGGGTAGTCATTATTTATGAAAGAAAGCCTCTGGGATAACAGAGTTGCCTTTTTTCCACTTTTTCTGCTGTACTGCCCTCATCTCTCAGAGTGTGGGTGAAGATGGCATCTAAATTTTTATAACTCCCCTGTAGCAAGAATTCCTTACACTATACACAGATGAACACTGAGGTGCTGACTAACCTTTCAGGTTGGTGGGGGCTGGTTTAGAATCTGTGGTGGTGAGCAGCACAAGTTTTCTTCCTTCAAAATGATAATCTGAGTCACAACTTTTGGCAGCAGCTACTCAGTTAGTAAATAGGACAAAAGAAAAAAGCCATGAAATCCAACTGCAGTGAATAGTGTTCCACAGCTACAAAAGCCCAAGAAAAATCAATGGTGCAGACTTGCATTTTTTTGGACTTCACCCCAGCTTGGGATGTACTGGGGATAGTTCTAGCTCTTCCATTCTAGGCTTTAGGTGATCTCATTGAGATGTCAGAATTAATCTTCAAGTGGCTGCCACTGTTATGTCTCAGAGAGGAAAATGTCCTCAAATGAACTTCCTCACTTTATAGAATGTTCTTTCTAAGGTGGGAAGGTTTAATGACTGTCTCAACGAGAGAAGTTTGAACTCATTTAAGCAACTTTAAATGTAAACTTTCTGTTTTATTTTTATTTTATTTTTTAAAATAAATTTATTTATTTCACAGAGAGAGCATTGAAAAAAGGGAACAACAGAGGGAGAGGGAGACAACATTCAGCAGAGCTTCTTCGCAGCAGAGAATTTAACATGCTAGCTGGGATCATGTGCTAAAAGCAGAAGGCAGCTGGAACTGAGCCACCCAGGCACCCCAGAAAAGCACTTTCTGTTTTAAAGAGCAGTTTCTGTTATATCTGCGTGACAATATAAAATGACTGCATTTTTTTTCAATTCATGGTCCAGAATGAAGGAAGACAAGCTATACTGGCTAAAGTGGCCTTGTACAAAGAATCCCTGACTAAGCCAAAACCCTATCAGTATGGAGTAAAAACAAAAGAATCTTAGAAAGAGAAAGAGAGATTGAGAGATTTGGGAGAAATAATAATTAAAATGAGAAAGAACATAATGGCACTAATTCATAAAAGAGGAAATAAAAGTGATAAAGAAAAGACAAATGAGGAAAATGTTCAACCTCATGGCAGCCAAATAAATAAATTGCAAAACATCAAACAAATTGCTCATATCTTATTCAGTCTAGCAAACATTTTCTTTTGATCAATATAATAGTCTAAGAGTCCAGTGAAAGGCATCAGTGGGTCAGAAGCAATTGGGCCATAAAGCTTCCAAAGTCACCTGCACATGCACTGGGAGCTGTTATGCTCATTCCATTTGACATGTTAGAGACCATCTCTGGACATTTAATTTCAGGAAATGACCCTAAATATTAAAATTGTTATGTTCTTTCCTAAGTTGAGTTTTTCATTTAGAATTAAAAAGGCAGGAAAAAAAAGAAGGAAAAAGGCAGGAAGTTGACTGTAAATAAACATGGCATCAAAATGAGGATTAAGACAGCTATACTGAGGTATCCCCTGGGTGGTGCAGCGGTTCTCTTCTGAAAGGCTGGCCCCCTATTGAGATCCTGAGACCCGGGATCAAAATCCATTTGTCTGGGCTCCCATGATGCATGGAGCCTGCTTCCTCCCTCTGCTTCTGTCTCTGCCTCTTAAATCATCTCTCTCTGTGTGTATATTTAAACAAATAAAAAAAAATAAAAAAAAAGAAAGCTATGGTGAATCCACTCACTGGACTTAATCTAGCTTTTAAAATTTAGGCTACTGGATTCAATTTAAACATTATGTGTGAAATGAAAGAAACAAGTTACAAAATTGTGCATACTATCTGGTTATAATTTTTTTTTATATAAATTTTTTTAAAGTCTATGCATATGAAAAAAATAAAACTATGCAGTGGAAAAACAAAAACAAAAAAAAAAAAAGTCTATGCATATAGAGCACTGGGTGTTATACATAAGACTGATGAATCACTGAACTCTACCCTCTGAAACTAATAAGACATTATAGAATTAATTAATTGAGTTCAAATAAGTCTTAATGAAAATTAAAAAATAAGCATAATCTTTTAAAAAGTCTATGCATATGAAAAAAGATAAATTAAAATGTTATTATCAGTAGTGAAGCCATAGGCTTTTCAGCGATGTGTGAATCTTGATTTTTCTGTATTTTTAAAATTTATTATAATGAATAATGATAAAAGATAATCAGCTTGTTCCAAAAGGTGTAGAGCAGGAAGAAGGAAAATTTTTACAAGCTCCTTCCTAGGCTATAAACAATCCAAGATAGGAACTCAGCATTTTATAATCCCCTTTTTATTAGTCAGGCCCAAGTAGGTGCTAAATATGTAAACAAATCAAAATCTAAGCCTGTAGTAAATGCCTCAAGGTTACAAAAGCCCATGCTAAGGACAAGCAATAAAATTAGCCAAACTATAATACTTTATAAATCTAGGATCAATCAAATAACTTCCTGTCTTTTTTTCTTTTTTTTTTTTTTTTTTTTTTATAAATTAATTTTTATTGGTGTTCAATTTACCAACATACAGAATAACACCCAGTGCTCCTCCCGTCAAGTGTCCCCCTCCGTGCCCGTCACCCATTCACCCCCACCCCCGCCCTCCTCCCCTTCCACCACCCCTAGTTCATTTCCCAGAGTTAGAAGTCTTTATGTTCTGTGTCCCTTTCTGATATCTCCCACACATTTCTTCTCCCTTCCCTTATATTCCCCTTCACTATTATTCATATTCCCCAAATAAGTGAGAACATACACTGTTTGTCCTTCTCCGATTGACTTACTTCACTCAGCATAATACCCTCCAGTTCCATCCACGTTGAAGCAAATGGTGGGTATTTGTTGTTTCTAATGGCTGAGTAATATTCCATTGTATACATAAACCACATCTTCTTTATCCATTCATCTTTCGATGGGCACCGAGGCTCCTTCCACAGTTTGGCTATTGTGGACATGGCTGCTAGAAACATCGGGGTGCAGGTGCCCCGGCGTTTCATTGCATCTGAATCTTCGGGGTAAATCCCTAACAGTGCAATTGCTGGGTCGTAGGGCAGGTCTATTTTTAATTCTTTGAGGAACCTCCACACAGTTTTCCAGAGTGGCTGCACCAGTTCACATTCCCACCAACAGTGTAAGAGGGTTCCCTTTTCTCCGCATCCTCTCCAACATTTGTTGTTTCCTGCCTTGTTAATTTTCCCCATTCTCACTGGTGTGAGGTGGTATCTCATTGTGGTTTTGATTTGTATTTCCCTGATGGCAAGTGATGCAGAGCATTTTCTCATGTGCATGTTGGCCATGTCTATGTCTTCCTCTGTGAGATTTCTCTTCATGTCTTTTGCCCATTTCATGATTGGATTGTTTGTTTCTTTGGTGTTGAGTTTAATAAGTTCTTTATAGATTTTGGAAACTAGCCCTTTATCTGATATGTTATTTGCAAATATCTTCTCCCATTCTGTAGGTTGTCTTTGAGTTTTGTTGACTGTATCCTTTGCTGTGCAAAAGCTTCTTATCTTGATGAAGTCCCAATAGTTCATTTTTGCTTTTGTTTCTTTTGTTTTCGTGGATGTATCTTGCAAGAAGTTACTGTGGCCAAGTTCAAAAAGGGTGTTGCCTGTGTTCTCCTCTAGGATTTTGATGGAGTCTTGTCTCACATTTAAATCTTTCATCCATTTTGAGTTTATCTTTGTGTATGGTGCAAGAGAGTGGTCTAGTTTCATTCTTCTGCATGTGGATGACCAATTTTCCCAGCACCATTTATTGAAGAGACTGTCTTTCTTCCAGTGGATCGTCTTTCCTCCTTTGTCGAATATTAGTTGACCATAAAGTTCAGGGTCCATTTCTGGATTCTCTATTCTGTTCCATTGGTCTATGTGTCTGTTTTTGTGCCAGTACCACACTGTCTTGATGACCACAGCTTTGTAGTACAACCTGAAATCTGGCATTGTGATGCCCCCAGCTATGGTTTTCTTTTTTAAAATTCCCCTGGCTATTCGGGGTCTTTTCTGATTCCACACAAATCTTAAAATAATTTGTTCTAAGTCTCTGAAAAAAGTCCATGGTATTTTGATAGGGATTGCATTGAACGTGTAAATTGCCCTGGGTAGCATTGACATTTTCACAATATTAATTCTGCCAATCCATGAGCATGGAATATTTTTCCATCTCTTTGTGTCTTCCTCAATTTCTTTCAGAAGTGTTCTATAGTTTTTAGGGTATAGATCCTTTACCTCTTTGGTTAGGTTTATTCCTAGGTATCTTATGCTTTTGGGTGCAATTGTAAATGGGATTGACTCCTTAATTTCTCTTTCTTCAGTCTCATTGTTAGTGTATAGGAATGCCATTGATTTCTGGGCATTGATTTTGTATCCTGCCACGCTACCAAATTGCTGTATGAGTTCTAGCAATCTTGGGGTGGAGGCTTTTGGGTTTTCTATGTAGAGTATCATGTCATCGGCGAAGAGGGAGAGTTTGACTTCTTCTTTGCCAATTTGAATGCCTTTAATGTCTTTTTGTTGTCTGATTGCTGAGGCTAGGACTTCCAATACTATGTTGAATAGCAGTGGTGAGAGTGGACATCCCTGTCTGGTTCCTGATCTTAGGGGAAAGGCTCCCAGTGCTTCCCCATTGAGAATGATATTTGCTGTGGGCTTTTCGTAGATGGCTTTTAAGATATCGAGGAAAGTTCCCTCTATCCCTACACTCTGAAGAGTTTTAATCAGGAATGGATGCTGTATTTTGTCAAATGCTTTCTCTGCATCTAATGAGAGGATCATATGGTTCTTGGTTTTTCTCTTGCTGATATGATGAATCACATTGATTGTTTTACGAGTGTTGAACCAGCCTTGCATCCCGGGGATAAATCCTACTTGGTCATGGTGAATAATTTTCTTAATGTGTTGTTGGATCCTATTGGCTAGTATCTTGTTGAGAATTTTTGCATCCATGTTCATCAGGGATATTGGTCTGTAATTCTCCTTTTTGGTGGGGTCTTTGTCTGGTTTTGGAATTAAGGTGATGCTGGCCTCATAGAATGAGTTTGGAAGTACTCCATCTCTTTCTATCTTTCCAAATAGCTTTAGTAGAATAGGTATGATTTCTTCTTTAAACGTTTGATAGAATTCCCCTGGGAAGCCATCTGGCCCTGGACTCTTGTGTCTTGGGAGGTTTTTGATGACTTCTTCAATTTCCTCCCTGGTTATTGGCCTGTTCAGGTTTTCTATTTCTTCCTGCTCCAGTTTTGGTAGTTTGTGGCTTTCCAGGAATGCGTCCATTTCTTCTAGATTGCCTAATTTATTGGCGTAGAGCTGTTCATAGTATGTTTTTAAAATCGTTTGTATTTCCTTGGTGTTGGTAGTGATCTCTCCTTTCTCATTCATGATTTTATTAATTTGAGTCTTCTCTCTCTTCTTTTTAATAAGGTTGGCTAATGGTTTATCTATCTTATTAATTCTTTCAAAGAACCAACTCCTGGTTCTATTGATCTGTTCCACAGTTCTTCTGGTCTCAATTTCGTTGAGTTCTGCTCGAATTTTAATTAACTCTCTTCTTCTGCTGGGCGTCGGGTCGATTTGCTGCTTCTTCTCTAGCTCCTTTATGTGTAAGGTTAGCTTTTGTATTTGAGTTCTTTCCAGTTTTTGAATGGATGCTTGTATTGCGATGTATTTCCCCCTCAGGACTGCTTTTGCTGCATCCCAAAGATTTTGAACAGTTGTATCTTCATTCTCATTAGTTTCCATGAATCTTTTTAAATCTTCCTTAATTTCCTGGTTGACCCTTTTATCTTTTAGCAGGATGGTCCTTAACCTCCACGTGTTTGAGGTCCTTCCAAACTTCTTCTTGTGATTGAGTTCTAATTTCAAGGCGTTATGGTCTGAGAATATGCAGGGGACGATCCCAATCTTTTGGTATCGGTTCAGACCCGATTTGTGACCCAGTATGTGGTCTATTCTGGAAAAAGTTCCATGTGCACTTGAGAAGAATGTGTATTCAGTTGAGTTTGGATGTAAAGTTCTGTAGATATCTGTGAAATCTATCTGGTCCAGTGTATCATTTAAAGCTCTCGTTTCTTTGGAGATGTTGTGTTTAGAAGACCTATCAAGGGTAGAGAGAGCTAGATTGAAGTCACCAAGTATAAGTGTATTATTATCTAAGTATTTCTTTACTTTGGTTAATAATTCGTTTAAGTATTTGGCAGCTCCCACATTCGGGGCATATATATTGAGGATTGTTAAGTCCTCTTGTTGGATAGATCCTTTAAGTATGATATAGTGTCCCTCTTCGTCTCTCACTACTGTCTTCGGAGTGAATTTTAGTTTATCTGATATAAGGATGGCTACCCCTGCTTTCTTTTGAGAACCATTTGAATGGTAAATGGTTCTCCAACCTTTTATTTTCAGGTTGTAGGTGTCCTTCTGTCTAAAATGAGTCTCTTGTAGACAGCAAATAGATGGGTCCTGCTTTTTTATCCAGTCTGAAACCCTGCGCCTTTTGATGGGGTCATTAAGCCCGTTCACGTTCAGAGTTACTATTGACAGATATGAGTTTAGTGTCATCATGATATCTATTTAGTCCTTGTTTTTGTGGATTGTTCCACTGAACTTCTTCTTAAAGGGGAATTTTAAGAGTCCCCCTTAAAATTTCTTGCAGAGCTGGTTTGGAGGTCACATATTCTTTCAGTTCCTGCCTGTCTTGGAAGCTCTTTATCTCTCCTTCCATTTTGAATGAGAGCCTTGCTGGATAAAGTATTCTTGGTTGCATGTTCTTCTCATTTAGGACCCTGAATATATCCTGCCAGCCCTTTCTGGCCTGCCAGGTCTCTGTGGAGAGGTCTGCTGTTACCCTAATATTCCTCCCCATGAAAGTCAGGGACTTCTTGTCTCTTGCTGCTTTAAGGATCTTCTCTTTATCTTTGGAATTTGCAAGCTTCACTATTAGATGTCGAGGTGTTGAACGGTTTTTATTGATTTTAGGGGGGGATCTCTCTATTTCCAGGATCTGAATGCCTGTTTCCCTTCCCAGATTGGGAAAGTTTTCAGCTAGGATTTGTTCAAATACATATTCTGGCCCTCTGTCCCTTTCGGCGCCCTCGGGAACCCCAATTAAACGTAGATTTTTCTTCCTTAGAGTGTCATTTATTTCCCTTAATCTGTCTTCATGGCTCTTTAATTGTTTATCTCTTTTTTCCTCAGTTTCCCTCTTTGCCATTAACTTGTCTTCTATGTCACTCACTCGTTCTTCCACCTCGTTAACCCTCGTCGTTAGGACTTCTAGTTTGGATTGCATCTCATTCAGTTGATTTTTAATTTCTGCCTGATTGGATCTAAATTCTGCAGTCATGAAGTCTCGTGAGTCCTTAATGCTTTTTTCTAGAGCCACCAGTAGCTGTATAATAGTGCTTCTGAATTGGCTTTCTGACATTGAATTGTAATCCAGATTTTGTAGCTCTGTGGGAGAGAGGGCTGTTTCTGATTCTTTCTTTTGAGGTGAGGTTTTCCTTCTAGTCATTTTGCTCAGTGCGGAGTGGCCAAAAACAAGTTGTATTGGGAGAATGAGAGAAAGAGAGAGAAGGAAAGAAAAGAGAAAAAGAAAAAAGAAAAAGAAAAGAAAAAGGAAAGAAGAGAAGAAAAAGGGAAAGAAAAAGAAAGAAAGGTGAAAAAAAAAAGGGGGTGGGGGAAGCAATCAGAAATCAAAAAGAAAAGAAAAAAGAAAAGAAAAAAAAAAAACACGGGGGAGTATTTCTGTAGACTTTAAGTCCCTTGACTTCCCCTGGAGCTGGTCCGTCCAGCTGGTCTTCTGGGGGAGGGGCCTGTTGCGCTGATTTTCAGGTGTTAGCACTTGGGGGAGCTGCTCTGCCCCTGCCTGCTCAGCGGCAGTTGCTATGGCAACTCTGGAAGCCTGGATTCAGTCTCCGCAGGAACTACGGGGCTCGGGGCTCTCGGCTCTCCGTCCGCAGGGCCTGGAGGCTCCGGGGCGGGGCCGCTGATCTGCTCAGCTCGGGGCAGGAGCGTCCTTGCTGTCCTGGGCCCTCCCGGCCTCTGCCTGTCCCAGGGGGAGGCCGGATCCTGGGCTGTGTCCCGGCGCCCTGTGCTCCCGGGCCTGTGTTGTTGGATTTGCGCTCCCGCCCCGCAGCTCCCTCCCTGGAGCCGCTCCCGAGCCCCTCCGAACTGCTCCGGTGCGTGCTGCAGCCCTTAGGGAGCTCGGAGCACTCTCCTGCGCTTGCAGGTGCCTGTTAGTGTCCCCGGAAGCCCGAGGGCATCCCCGCCCTCCTGGGTCCTGCTCCAACTCCCTGCGAGCCCCTTTCCGCCCGCCCGGGAAGGTTGGTGCAGCTCCTGCTCCTCCGGGACGGGGCTCTCCTGTCCTGGGGACACTCGCCCCGGCCTCAGCCCGGCTCCTCCGGGGCCCCTCCCCCTCGGAGGCCTTTTGTTTCTTTATTTCTTTTCCCCGTCTTCCTACCTTGATAGAAGCGTGAACTCCTCTCACTGTAGCATTCCAGCTGGTCTCTCTTTAAATCTCAGGCCGAATTCGTAGATTTTCAGGATGGTTTGAAGGTTATCTAGGGAATTTGGTGGGAACAGGTGATTTGGGGACCCTACTCCTCCGCCATCTTGCCCCTCCTCCCTGCACCTTTTCTATAGAAGTCTTTCTCCCAGCTCCTATCAAGGAATGTTCTAAACCACTTCTGTTCATGCTACTCTATTCCAATCCATTTTTGCTCAAAGAAAATCTTACACTTTTTAATATGCCTCAGTTTATCTTTTAAAAGTTTGGTATTTTTTAAAAAAATCAGACAAGTACCTTACTCTCAAGGTGTTTAGAATCTAGTAGTAGAATTTACTAGTAGCAAGAAATCTTAACATTATATTCCCAAAAGAGTTTTTGATATAACCCAATGGGTTTTTTTAAGATTATTTATTTATTTATTTATTTATTTATTTATTTATTTATTTATTTATTTATTTATTTATTTGAGGGAGAGAGCAAAAGAGATCACAGAGGGAGACAGGGAAGAAGAAGCAGACTCCCCACTGACAGGGAGCCCAACTCAGTGCTCAATCCTAGATCCTGACCTGAGATCCTGACCTGAGATCCTGAGATCATGAACTGAGCCGAAGGCAGAGGCTTAATAGACTGAGCCACCCAGAAGCCCCTGATATAATCCAGTGCTTCTGAATTGACAGTCATGATGTCAAGAAAGAGTTCTAGAGAATTCTACAAGTAGAGGAGAATGGTTGCTACAGGCCAAACTGTGCTTATGGTGAGCAAAGTGGTTACAAATCAATACATAGTTATGGCAGCATCTTTACAAGGCTGGCCTGTTAAGGCTCTCATAGAGGTGATAGGCATCTGGGGTCTCTCAAAAGACTTCTCCCAGGGAGGTCAAGTCTTTCAAAATCCACAGGAAATTAAACATACTAAAAAACCCTAAAGGAAATCTCTAAAAGCTTTAGGCATTCATACATGACGGCAATGCCGTGGGGCCTGAAATGGGAACAATGTGTAAGTGGTCAACCCTAAATACTCCATTTTTGTATTGTATTAGAAAGGAAATGTCATGTTAGGGAAGAACTTCCTTCATTCTAATAAGTCCCCAAAATATAGTGGCACACAACAATGGTGGTTTACAGCATGGAACATAATGCAAGTTTTGGAGGTGGGAAATGCCAGCAGAAAAAGACCAATGTTCACTTTTGTGGAGAGCATACCGCAAGTCTTTTTTATTATGTGAGATAGGTTCGGGAATCAGATAGACAGCAGGGACCAGAAAGGAAAAATTAACATTCTTCCTATGATTAAATGAAATTAATATTTCAAAGAGTAATAATTTTTTATAATTTGTATTTTTCTGGGAAACAAATTATCCTACTATGTACATAATGTATGTAAATTCTCTTCAGAGGTGCCTGGGTGGCTCCATAGGTTAAGCATCTACCTTCAACTCAGGTCATGTTCCTAAGGGTCTTGGGAGAGAGCCCCGAATGGGGGGGGCAAGTTCCCTGCTCAGTGGGGAGTCTGCTTCTGCCTCTCCTTCTGCCCCTCCCCCCCTGCTTTTGCTCTCTCTCTCTCTCTCAAATAAACAAATAAAAATTTTAAAAACAAAAGTTCTTTCCAAAAAAATATATTTTAATGAGAAAGATACTATCTGGTTAGATTTAGATTTTAAATTTACATGTAAAGAAATTCCCATTGGTAGTTTCAGGCATATGGTCAATTATGAGTTGTAACTTTTTTTATGATGTGTGATGTACTTGGTCAAGCATTACAAGTATATCCAGGAATTGCCCAAGAATTTTAGCCTTATACCTCATTGTCTGCTTTTTAGATACACTTATATAATTCTTTGGCTATAGATCAGACATTTGTCTTGTTTCATATAATTTTTATTTTTCATATTATTTTATTGTATTTTATTTCTATTTCCATTTGCATCCAAAACAAAGTAAAGCTTAAACCAAAAAATTGCTTATTGGCACATTTTTATAGGTCTCTGTTATGGGCTCTAGATTGTACTCCCCAAAATTCATATGTTGAAGCCCTAACTCCCAGTACCCCAGAATGTGACTATATTTGGAGATGGGCTCTTTAAAGAGGTAACTGAGTTAAAATCAGATCTTTGTGGGCTCTCATCCATGACTGGTGTCTTTATGAAGAAATTAAGGCACAGGCCCTCACAGAGGAAAGACCACGTGAAGACACAAAGAGAAGATGGCCACTTATAAGCTAACAAGAAAGACCTCAGAAGAAACTAATACTGCTGACAACTTGATTTCAAACTTGCAGCCGCCAGAAATAAGAAAATTGATTTCTGTTATTTAAGCCACCCAGTCTTTGGCTTTTTGTTATAGCAGCCATATCAAACTAATACAGTCTATATAAAATACTATTATAACTGTCTTGTTCTTGTATCTTTTATTTAATAAAAACAGGAAAAATGGTTCTTAAAATATATATTCAATCACTTAACAAATATTCATCAAGCATCTACTGTGTGTCAAGTATTGGGATGTGACAGTAACAAACAAAACTCTCAGGTTTTATGGACCTTACAGATTAGTAAACTGTAAAAAGACAATTCTTCTGGAATTATTCTTCATTTCAGAAATAGGCCTTATACATTGAGCAACTAAAAATATATTTTTTAAAGATTTTATTTATTTATTCATGAGAGGCAGAGACACAGGCAGAGGGAGAAGCAGGCTCCATGCAAGGAGCCTGATGTGGGACTCAATCTGGGACTCCAGGATCACGCCCTGGGCCAAAGGCAGACGCTCAACCACTGAGCCACCCAGGCGTCCCAAAAATATTTTTTTAAGATTTTATTTATTTATTCATGAGAGACACAGAGAGAGGGAGAGACAGAGACACAGGCAGAGGGAGAAGCAGGTTCTGTGCAGGGAGCCCAATGGGGGACTCGATCCCAGATCATCAGGATCAGGCCCTGGGCCAAAGGCAGTGCTAAAGAGCAACTAAAAATCTTCAGAGAGAATGAGCTAGGAAAGGAAAATTGAAAAATCAAAATAAATAAATAAAACCCTAACATTGCATCTTATATGATTATATTACTGGAAGCCCTCTATGTTGGTTGGATGTTTTGGGAAGCAGATACTGAGAGAGGGTTAGGAAGGCAACAGGTCTATTAGAAGGAATAGCCTATGAAAGGTCAAAGGGAAAAGAAGGGAATTGGGAAGAGAAACCCTTCAGACTGCAATCTTAGGGAGGAAGCAGGATTGGGAAGAGAGAGCCTCAGACCACAGTGCGGACCCAACAAAGGCTTGGTCAACCCAAATGGAAGCTCCGGAGAAAAGGGCATCTAGTAGAAAAGCTCCACATTGGGCAGAATCAGCCAGGTCCTGGCATTCTGACCATGCTCTATCATTTGCTGGGCGCTGCAAATGGGAAGAGCCAGCATAGTGGCCTCTGCTAGAGAGCTTGGGTGTGGCCTAAAGGCACTCATAGCTGGAAACTGTCAGCTAACTGGGCTCAAGAGTTCTTTCTTGAAGGAAGTTCTGAACAACACCTTCATGGCTACTACAGCCCTCAAAAGGTAAAATAGTAACCTGGTTTTGTTGAGAGGCTTCTTAAAGTCAAGCAATTTCTTTACTCTTTTTTTTCTTTCAAGATTTGATTAAAATTAGAGTTATTTGGGATCCCTGGGTGGCGCAGCGGTTTGGAGCCTGCCTTTGGCCCAGGGCGCGATCCTGGAGACCCGGGATCGAATCCCACGTCGTCGGGCTCCCGGTGCATGGAGCCTGCTTCTCCCTCTGCCTGTGTCTCTGCCTCTCTCTCTCTGTGTGTGTGACTATCGTAAATTTAAAAAAAATCCTTGCCAAGCCTATGAAGCCTGTGCTGACCTCTGAAATTTAAGTAAAGCTTATGTTGCTTTCTGTAAACGATAGACTGCAGAGGCACACAAAAGAATGATCAAAGTAACCAAAGTCAAATAATTATTAAATTATTAATTAATTCATTTATTTTTTCCCCCACACATTGTTGTTTTGTGACTATTATAAGGAATAATTTGGGGCACTGGAGGCATAATCTAGCTAGTGGAATGGTTTTTCAGCCCTGATCTCCCATTAGAATCAGGTGGGAACATTTAGAAACTAGCAATGCCTGTCCTCTCTACCCAGAGATTCTGATTTAACTAATTTGTGTGAAGTCAAATATTTTAAAACCTCCCCATGGCAACTCTAGTATGCAGCTGTCCTTGAGAACCACATTTTTAAAGCAGCCATTCTCAACCTTGTGAGCAATTGTAATCACCAGGGTAGTTTTAGACAAATACTAATGCCTGAGTCCCATTGTTATTGGTGTAAGAGTCCACAGTATACAAATGGAGGTCTGGGTCCTTGGATTGCCCAGGAGATTTATGTAGGGATCCGTGCTGGGGTACAGAATGCAGGAAGGGAAGCAGGTCACATAAAGCAGTTTATGAAGGCAAAAGTATGTTCTCAAGGTGGGATATGGGGCAGGTTCCAGGAGGTGGAACTAGCCTCTAGGTTGTTTTCTGGGATTGGATATTATTTGGTCTCCCAGGGCTAGGAGGAGCTCTGAAGAACAGTGGGGTGGTTTCTAGTGGTGGCTGTTTCCAATTATTTGGAGGACTCCTCCCACAGGTGGGGGGTTGACCCTATAAAGTTTTAATTGAACGGTCATGGCAGCCGTCCCCACCTTGGCAGGAGTTGTACCCGCATCATAGGTGCATTTTAATGAGTCTAGGGGTTACCCTGGAGCAGAGGTAGAAGAGGAGAGTGCATGCTCTACACCCGTGGCTCTGGATCCGTCATCTCCAAGGTCTTGGAAACCACAAGGTAAGAATGTTGTGCCCACGGGCTTTTATTTTTTTAATTTATTTTTTGATAGATTTTATTTATTCATGAGAGACACAGAGAGACACAGGCAGAGGGAGAAGCAGGCTCCCTTCAGGGGAGCCTGATGTGGGACTCAATCCTGGGACCCCGGTGTCTTGATAGCCGAAGGCAGTTGCTCAACCACTGAGCTACCTAGGCATCCCCCCTCCTCCCCTGGCCAAAACCCCCTGGCTTTTTTTTTTAATTTTTATTTATTTATGATAGTCACACAGAGAGAGAGAGAGAGAGAGAGAGAGGCAGAGACATAGGCAGAGGGAGAAGCAGGCTCCATGCACCGGGAGCCCGACGACGTGGGATTTGATCCTGGATCTCCAGGATCGTGCCCTGGGCCAAAGGCAGGCGCCAAACTGCTGCGCCACCCA
Source organism: Nyctereutes procyonoides (assembly GCF_905146905.1). Taxonomy (NCBI): domain Eukaryota; kingdom Metazoa; phylum Chordata; class Mammalia; order Carnivora; family Canidae; genus Nyctereutes; species Nyctereutes procyonoides. Next base: position 39,644,799 of record NW_026575082.1, read on the forward strand.
GGGATCCCCAACCCCCTCACTTTTAATGTGCAGCTTGCACAAGGTGCTTGCATCTAGCTCCTGTCTCTATCATTCCCCTTCAAGGATTTAGGACTTTGCCCCTGGGCTTTCCTTCCTCTGCCAGGCTAGCTTCTACCTAACAGCATTCTAGAGAATTTGATGTAATTGGCAGCTTTAATAGACAGACAAACTTGAGAAACACTGATTAAGGAAAAGAGCACTAGAAGTTGTAAATGTATTGACTATAGAATTACTGACATTAGTGGTGTCTAATTGGGATATCAGGGAAGAGTCTTTTCAGACAGTGGCCATTAAACTAAGAACCAAAGCTTGGGTAGGCAGTAGGCACTGATGATACAAACTTAGGAATGGCGGGAGGTAGTTCTTCCCTGGGAATGTGGTTAGAGGCCCTGAGGATGCAAGGCATTAAGAGCAGGGGGGAAAACTGGCATGAACTGAAGCAGAGAAGGTTGGTTACTGGATTCAGTCAAAAAAGAGTTTGGAATCACTCTTCAATTTTAATCAAGTTTTTCTACCCATAATTTGGCTAATGGGTTAGAAGGGAGAAAAATGGTTGCAGATCCATTGGGAAGCTCTAATGATATTCTATGAATCAGTAGAATGTGGTGATGAAGAAAGAGATGGAAAGGTAAATGGATTTAAGAAGTAGAAGCATTAGGATCTAATTGATCAATTTGAGGGCAGAGAGAAGAAGAGGAAGTCAAGAATTCCACAATTTTGTGGGAAATACTAAATACTAAATATTATATATTATGTACACACATACATTGGTTATTGCTTAAACAGATTTTTATTATTTTTTTAATTTTTATTTCTTTATGATAGTCACAGAGAGAGAGAGAGAGAGACAGAGACATAGGCAGAGGGAGAAGCAGGCTCGGCTCCATGCACCGGGAGCCCGATGTGGGATTCGATCCCGGGTCTCCAGGATTGCAAAATGTGTTTAATGCTTATTTAATGGCAGAGCTGAAAAACACTACAAATTGGCCCAGAAATTGAGGAATATGAATGCACCATGTAATTTTCTTACATTTTAAATGGTTTCCTTTCTCTTCTCTTCCTTGAAGAGAAAGTGAATGCAAAAAATAAAAATAAAAAAATTACTGAAATGGGCAAAACTTAAACCTCCAGCATTAAAAATTTTACAGTAATGGAGTGGTAATCTTATGATATATGGTCTAGTCATATTAAATATAATTGCTAAAATAAAGAATTCTGTATCAATCTAAAAAGTGAAAATTTTGAACTTTCTAAGTACTGTGCATTGAAAATGTGAGCTTTTTTTTAAGTTTTTATTTATTCATGAGAGGCCCACAGAGAGAGACAGAGATACAGGAAGAGGGAGAGGCAGGCTTCCCGTGAGGAGCCTGATGCAGGAATTGATCCCAGGACTCCGGGATCCTGACCTGAGCCAAAGGCAGACACTCAACCACTGAGCCACCTAGGTGCCCTGAAAATGAGAGCTTTTTTTTTAAATGTGAGCTTTTAAGGTAAATTTAAAACTATAGATTTAGACTGACCTCATGCTTCCAAATTGGAAGTCAAAACAATTGATTACAAGCATTCCCATGTTCTAACATCTGCTTCATCACAATTTCCATATCCATACATTTAATGCAATTTTTTCTCTTACCCTGTACAGTTAACCTGTAGAAGCATTACCAAGTTGTTTCAAATCTCTGCAAAAGACTGTGTTCCAAGCATCTCAGTCACTTTCAAACATAGGAGTTTGAAGCAGTTCAGAAACTGCATGTTCAGAAAATGGCATGTGGAAAAGAAATTCAAAATGAACAGAATTTAAGATTGGGGAAGAATTTCAGCTTCTTCATATATAAAGCAAACCCTGCCTATGTATATTAAAATTGCAAAAACAGGTTTTCTTCCCCCCTGCAATTGTAGAGTTGCCATCTGTTACAGTCAAATTTTAATAGGGTACACATAATAAAAGTAATTTTGAGTGTGTACTGATAATACTGTGAATAGCAAAATGTGATCAAGTTCTAAATGATCAACTTATTGATAAAGCAAACTTAAAGGGAATTATTTCTTTAATTACAACAGAGAGTTGGCAAACACCTAGAATAAAATAATATCAAGTCCCTGGAGTAATTAGAATGTTGATACAATGAAATATTGACTAAAGATGATAGTTGCTGTTTTACCCTGATGTGGTGAAGGTTTCATCTAATTATAAAAAGTAAGATACAGGATTTAGGAAAAGTGTTTATAGGAGAAGTGGGGTGAGTTAAAAGCTGCTTGTTGATAAGGACCCGGCATTGCTGTCTTGGCTTCCTTCTCGCACCCAGCACACTGACATGCAGGGTGAACTTTCACCAAATGTCAGTTATAATAAACCAAGTTTGGGGTTGCTAAAAACCAGCTGCTGAGATGTTTGAGAGCTTATTTAGGCTACAGTGCTGGGGCACAAGATAGATACTGTAGGTCAGGGTCAGGCAATACGTCAGCTTCTATAATAGATCTGGAGAAGAGAGATAATTAGATGGATACTCACAGGCTTTTTACTCATTTATTTATTCAGCCATTTAAATCAAATATTTACCAAGCTCACCAGTGTTCCAGAAAATAGCCTCAGTCCCAGACACTCGGCAAGCATCAGGTTAGTCTTTGATCTCCAGGATCTTATAAAGTCAAAGCTTCACCTGTGCTCTGGCCACCTAAGCCGACGGGTGTACTGAGAGAACAGGAGTGGTGGAGTTTCTACTCCTAGATCTAATGTCATTCCTTTGCTCGGAGTCCTCCAAGGTTTGCCCACAGTTTTAAATTTTTATTATTATTATTTATTCATTCATTCATTCATTCATTCATTTATTTATGATAGTCAGAGAGAGAGAGGCAGAGACACAGGCAGAGGGAGAAGCAGGCTCCATGCACTGGGAGCCCGACGTGGGATTCGATCCCGGGTCTCCAGGATCGCGCCCTGGGCCAAAGGCAGGCGCCAAACCGCTGCGCCACCCAGGGATCCCTGCCCACAGTTTTAGAATAAAGTTCAGACTTCTTGGCGTCGCTCACAAAGCTCTCCTTCAGCCTCCCTCTGCATACCTCCTGGCCTCAGTTATGCTCCCTCCTCTCACACTCTGAGAGCATGAATGAGTTATTTTGTTCCTCAAAAGCCCCTGCCCATGCTGCTCCCTTCCTCCGCAATGCCTCTCCCTGAATTCTTTACTGGAAAAATTGTATGGATCCAATTGCTGTTTCAATTCCTGATTTCAGTGTCTGCTTCCCGTGGAAGAGAGCATATGTGCACGTACACACGCACATGCACACGCACACCCCACATCCAAACCTATACCATTGCCTTTTCCGGTGCTCCTATGCTGAGCCTTTGTAATCCTGCAGCATCTTCAACGTGCCTATCACTTAGGTTTGCAATCATTGGCTGTTTTGCCTCAACAAAGTTGCAAGAGGAAGTTGATCTTATTGAATGTTATATAAATAGCACTTACTAATGCATCCGGCCACTAACACGTTCTCAATAAAAATCCTTACTTTATAACAGATGCCAAAAATACCAAGAGATGATTCTGGAAGTGAAGACGTTTCAGAAATGAAATAAGATCCTTAGGTTCTGGACCCTATGTATTTCAATTCGACCTTTTTCTGTCTTTCTGCCTTTTACAACTTTGAGTTAAGTATTTCCATAAGCCTTATCTGTATAAGCTGTGACATAATTTGACCCAAATTTAGAAAGAGACCAGATATTTGTGCAAAAGTCATAGAGTAAGAAAGCAGAGATATTTGATGCTCAGTGAATCCTAAATGTAGTCTCTTCTATCCTCAGTGCTGAGGGAGGGTTCTAAGGGACCTGCCCAAGTTTCTTTGGTCACTCCAAAAAGGAAAGCACAAACATTTTCTAATGAGTTGCTAAAAGTGTCTCCCTGCATAGGTTTGAATGAAAAATAACAAGTTGGAAAGCTCAGAGATATTGTGTGGTGAGAGAAAAAAGTGGTGAAACCCTAGAGATTGATTCACTTTAGACGAACCATTCTTAATATCTCCTTTGTGTTGCATAAATTCACAAGGATGTTATTAATTGAATAGAGTTGATCGTTTCTGTGATTTTTTTTTCCGGCAGTAATAATGTGGCCCAGAGCTAAATTAAGACATCCTTCCACTACTTTGGGCATAGCATTTTTTCTGAAGAGCTGGTTTCCATTAATAGGCAAATCCTTCCTGCCAGAGCAAGCAAATTTGTAATCCGCATCATGCTGGCTGTGTAACTGCCCCAGAGCACATAATCACAGAGTACGTTCCTGTTGCTTTACAGGGATTTGTTTCTTTCAAAGTTGTACTTTGGGGAGACACACCATCTATTTTGTACTCTGGTTTCATGCCTTTCTTTAATTATAGCATCTGATATTTATGGTAAGGAGAAGGAAATACAACTAAAGGTGTACAATTACCTGTTTAAAATATGTGAGCTCACAAATCCTCAAAGTATAAAAAGTTCTCTGAGATGCTATAGACACATATTTCAAATCACAGAAGCATCTCTTACCACACAATTAGGAAATATTTAAAAAACAGGCTCTGGCCACACTATATTCAAGATTTAGCAAGCTCTGAAATGCCCTGATCAGGAGGGAAATGACTGCCTGATGATAACCCCAAAGTTAGTATTAGGGGTATTTGGCAATGCAATAAGATTTGGATTTTTGAGTTGTACTTGGTTTTATTTTTTCATTTTAGGCACTGATTCTATTCCTGATTTAGTAGTGGGAAAGCAATAATTGGGCTTAATACTCAGTTCACCCAGTAAATCAGATCATGGTTGATCCATAATTTCTGTTTGACTCTTGTGGGGATCCACGTATGTTTAATTTGAAATATTTACAGTTTAATTCAGAATGTACAGTTACTTGGAAAGAGAATGTGTAGATTACCTTTTCTACATGTGAAAGGAAAACTCATGGAAACAGTTTGAAGGTAAATATTTCATCTATTGAAGTGCAGGTAAAAATGTTTTCTATCACTTAAGCATAAACAAAATACACGAGGTGATTTTTAAAGTGTATAGGAAAAGGTTTCTTTTCAAAATTTCTTCAGAGGTTGGAAAGAGAACTGAGATGAGTTTAATCAGGAAGTGTAGGTAAGATCAGGCAGGAATAAGTGGGGAAATCATGCACGGTGATGAGACTGAGGCAAATGACTTCAAGATGGATTTACTTGGTGCCCACCCCTGGATGAGTCAGCCCCAGAATGTGGTCTCCTGGTGGGGATGCAAAAGACCCTGTTGGACGTGAAGAGGACACTTTCTAAAGATAATTTTAATTGGCAGGAGGAGAAAATAGGCCTGAATTCATATTATCTAATAATATTCAGAAAAAAAAAATCCACAGAAGTGGGAAGAAATATAATTAAGTCAACACTTGTATCCAGAGACTTTTCAACAAAACAATTTCAGTATCAGTTTATAGGCTGCCATTCTTTTCAAATATGCATGGGACTTTAATCATAATCAACAAATTCTGGGATATTAAACAGAATTATATAGATTGTATTCTCTGATCACAGAGAAATAGGTTAGAAATCAACAGTAAATAACTATTTAGAATCTCCATATATTTAGAAATTAACAGGCACAATAGCAAATATATCCCAACACATTTGAAAAGTTATATAAAATGAAAAAAATTTTAGAAAAACACAATTTACAAACACTGGTGCAAAAACAAATAGAAAATCTGAATCGCCCAATGTCCGTTCAAGACACTGCTCCCATGATCAACTCTAGGCCACCATGAACACTCTAGGCCAAAATGGTGTCATCAGTGAATTCCACTAACATTTAGGAAAAGATAATTCAACTCCTGCACAGATTCTCCCAAGACAAAAAAAAAAAAAAAAGAGGGAGCATTTCTCAATTTATTTTAAAATTTCAGCAGGGTCTGAATATAAAAACTGACAGAAATTTTGAGTAAAATACTGGCAAATCAAATCCAGCAAATATAGGAATAAAACATTAAAACCAAGATTGGGTTTGCTCCAAGAATACAATGGTGTTTTGATATTAAAGGGCTCCAAGTAACTTGCTACACTATGAAAACAAAAGAGAAAAAATGTGACCATCTCAACAGTCGCAAACAAAATATTTGATAAATTTCAACATCCGTTCATGCCAAAAGCAAACATAAAATCTTAATAAACTACCCAAGAAGGAAATGTCCATATGTAGAAACCAATTTCAGGTTAATTTTATGTATAATTACAAAAGGTAAATAATAAAACTTCTAGAATTGGAACCTAAAGGATAAGATCCTGTCATTCTGTAGGAATAGGGCAAGTTCTTAAACCCAATCTCACTAGCTATGAAGAAAAATTTGATAAATCGGACTATATTAATAAGAATGTCATGCAATTCATGAGAAGTCATCAAATAGAAAGTGTAAAAATAACCACCGAGTAGGGGTGCCTGGATGGTGCAGTTGGTTAAGCATCCAACGTTTGGTTTCAGCTCAGGTCATGACCTTGTGGTTGTGAGGCTGAGTCCCACATCAGGCCCCATGCTGAGCATGAAGTCTGCTTGAGAGTCTCTCTCTCTTTCTCACTCTCCCCCGCTAGTCCCCCCATTTGCATGCTCGCTCTCTCTCAAAAAAATACATACGGGGATCCCTGGGTGGCGCAGCGGTTTGGCGCCTGCCTTTGGCCCAGGGCGCGATCCTGGAGACCCGGGATCGAATCCCACGTCGGGCTCCTGGTGCATGGAGCCTGCTTCTCCCTCTGCCTGTGTCTCTGCCTCTCTCTCTCTCTCTCTGTGACTATCATAAATAATAAATAAAAATTAAAAAAAATACATACGTATATACATAAACACATAAAATATTTTTTAAAAATACCAAGTAGAAAGTATTTGCAAGCTGTATAACCATAGAAGCTCCTATCCAAGTATATTACAAATTACTAAGTAACAAATGAGGAAGACAACTTAATAAAAAACAGGTCAATTACTTAAATCAGAAATTCACAAAAGATATTGTCCAATAATCTAATTAAAAACTTTCTATTTCTTTAGTCATCAGGGTCATGCAAATTGTAAATGCAGTAGGATACCGATGCCTGAAAACATCGCTAAAAAAGTTTTTAGTTGCATTACTAAACTAAACTAATTCCTGTCGGCAAACAGGACGTCAGAAGAACTCTACCTCTGGTCACAGGGTGAATTTTACAGAAGCTGTTTGCCATGATCAAATAACACTGATAACTGACCCAATATTTTCGCATTTCTTTTTAGATGATTAACAGAAATACGCCCGCACATGCATCCAAAGGCCACACACAACAATGTTCATACCCACATTATTTATAATAAGCAAACACTTAAAACAACCCCAGTGCCCAACAATAGTACAATCGGTACATTTATCACGATACACTCATCCAATAGGAGGAACCGCGGCCCGCGGGGGAGCGCAGCCGGGGCGGGCGGGCGCGCGGAGGCAGGAAGGGCCGCGAGGGGGCGGGGCCGGCGCGCGGCTCGGGCGGGCGCTTCTCTCAACTTACGTCTTGGCGTCGGCGGCGAGTTTGCTCTCGTGGGCGCCGCCGCCGCCGCCCCGCCGCCCGCCGCCCCCCCCGCCCGGCGCCCGCCGCCGCCGCCCGCCGCCCGTCGCCGCTGCCGCCCGCCGCCGCCGCCGCCGACCCCGCCTCCGCCGCCGGGGAGAGAAAGGGAGGAAGGAAGTAAGTCCCGGAGGAAGCCGGGCAGCGGGGGAGGGAGCGGCCGCCCCGCCGCAGCCGCCCCGCGACCGTCGGGGAGCGCAGGGGCCGCGGAGCCGCCGGGGGCCGCGGGGCGGGCGGGCGCGGCTCTCGCACACTCACCCGCAGGCTCCCTCGCGCTCGCTCTCACCCCCCCCCAGGCGGCCGAGCCCCCGAGTCCCCGAGCCCCGCAGCCCGGCGCTATGGACCCCGGCCCCGCCGCCCGCCGCCCCGCTCAGCCCAGGGCCCGCCTCCGCGCCGCCTCCCCCGGGCCAGGCCCCGCCGTCCGCTCCCGGGCCCCTCGCGCCTCCGGGGTCGCAGGCGGCGCCGCAGGCCCCCCCCGCCGGCCACCGGATCGTGCACGTCCGGGGGGACTCGGAGACTGACCTGGAGGCGCTCTTCCACGCCGTCATGAACCCCAAAGCGGCCAACGTGCCGCAGACGGTGCCCATGCGGCTGCGGAAGCTGCCCGACTCCTTCTTCAAGCCGCCGGAGCCCAAGGCACACTCCCGCCAGGCCGGCACCGATGCAGGCACTGGGGAGCCCTGAGCCCGCAGCATGCTCGAGCTCGTTCCTCTGCAGCTTCCCTGCAGCTGGGAGCCGTGTCCCCGGGGACCCTGACGCCCGCTGGGGTCAGCTCCGGCCCCGCAGCTGCACCCAGCGCCCAGCACCTCCGCCAGTCCTCCTTTGAGATGCCTGACGACGTGCCTCTGCCTGCCGGCTGGGAGATGGCCAGAACCTCCTCTGGTCAGATACTTCTCGAATCACGTCGATCGGACGACGACGTGGCTGGACCCCAGGAAGGCCATGCTGTCCCGGAGGAGCGTCACGGCGCCCCCCAGCCCCCCAGTGCAGCAGAGCGGGATGAGCTCAGCCTCAGGTCCTCTTCCTGATGGGTGGGAGCAAGCCATGACTCAGGATGGAGAAATACGCTACATAAACCATAAGAGCAAGACCACCTCTTGGCTAGACCCAAGGCTTGACCCTCGTTTCGCCATGAAGCAGAGAATCGGCCAGAGCGCTCCGGGGAAGCCGCCCCCACCTCTAGCCCCGCAGAGCCCTCCAGGCGTCCTAGGGGGCGGGGGCTCCAGCCAACAGCAACAGACGCGCCTCCAGCAGCTGCGGATGGAGGAGGAGCGGCTGCGCCTGAAGCAGCAGGAGCTGCTCCGCCGGGCAATGCGGAACATCAGTCCCAGCACAGCCAATTCTCCGAAATGTCAGGAACTAGCTCTTCGTAGCCAGTTACCAACACTGGAGCAGGATGGCGGGACTCCCAGTCCAGTGCCCCTCCCCCCCGGGATGTCTCAGGAACTGAGGACGATGATGACCAGTGGCTCAGATCCCTTCCTCGACAGTGGCGCCTACCACTCCCGGGATGAAAGCACAGACAGTGGGCTGAGCATGAGCAGCTACAGCGTCCCTCGAACCCCAGATGACTTCCTGAACAGTGTTGACGAGATGGACACAGGTGATGCTATCAACCAAAGCACCCTGCCCTCCCAGCAGAACCGTTTCCCAGACTACCTAGAAGCCGTTCCTGGGACAGATGTGGACCTCGGAACGCTGGAGGGAGATGGGATGAACATAGAAGGAGAGGAGTTGATGCAGAGTCTGCAGGAAGCTCTGAGCTCGGACATCCTTAACGACATGGAGTCCGTGCTGGCTGCCACCAAGCTGGACACAGAAAGCTTTCTCACATGGTTCTAGAGCCCTCAGGCAGACCGAATTCCAAACCTGTGAAGGATCTAAGGAGATGAGACGTGTATGCTCGAAATTTCCAAGTAAGCCAGTCGTAGTCTTCTGGCTGACACCGAAAAAGATGAACAGACGTCCAGCAAGATTCTTTCATCCACTATCTTGCTCTTTGTGTCCATTGCTGCTGTTAATATGTTGCTGACCTCTTTCATAGTTGGCTCTAAAGAATAAAAAAAAAAAAACTTTTTTTGTTTCTTTTGCTATTATAACTACTGTTCGTTTTGGGGGCTGGGGGAAGCGAGCCTGTTTGGATGATGGATGCCATTCCTTTTGCCCAGTTAGGTGTTGACCGATCATTTTAACTAAATCCTCAGACTTGGGAGTCAAATGCTTCATGTCACAGCGTTTAGTTTGTTCAGGCAATTGTTTCTTCAGCTGCCTTCGGCCAGTGGAGAAACATGACTTACTGGTCTGCCAAGCCAAAAATGTTGTGTGGATGTTGAGTCCTTAATGCTGATGTGATGAGCTAGCTGAAACCAAGGCTGAAGACTGTTCTGCTTTCCCTCACACTGCTAGCCTTAGTCACAGAGTGAACTTGATTTTATTTTAGGAGCTTCTGAGGCATGAGACAGTTTCCATAGAAATATATTAATTATTGCCACATACTGTAGTATAGGTTTTGGTGGGTTTTATTGTGGGTTTGGTATTTTTTTTGTTCATTTTATTTTGTTTTGATTGGTTGGGTTGTGCTTTTTTTGTTTTTGTTTTTCCCCCAGAACCGAGACAAATTACCATAGTAGCCAATCTGTTTATAGTTGTTGCTTGGTGCGGTTATTGTAGTTCCTTTGGTAAAATCTACATTTCCTGATTTTTTACCATCTTATTTAAATCTTGATTATCTGCTCTCTCTATATATACCCATACACACACTTACAAGGTTTATAATAGTGTGATAGCAGAATGTATCTTTTTTTAAGGTTTCCATACTTTCCAATTTATTTTAAAATGGTAGTTTTGAATGTATGTATTTTGAATATGTGACTAATAGTTTATATCTCACAGTAGTGTAAATCTGATTGAGACAGTCTGCAGACAATAGAGGTAGTTATTCTAGAAAGCATAGTGTCTGGAGGAGTACTATATGTACTCTGGGCACACAGTATTGTCTGATGAATTTGAAAGAAGCAAACAAGATACAGCTTTATTTTCCCTTGACACTCCCTTGGACTAATTTTGAACCTTGATGGGAAATCACTAAGTAGGTTCATAATATACATGGAGACTTGCTCCTACTTCTGTATGCCGAGAATTGACCCTGGAAGTATACATAGAATACTGCCGAGGGTGTGAGTTAGCTGGTAAAGTGATCAGATTAATTAATGTATATCAGTAGTTGAGTTTAGCAAAGAAATAGAGATAATCATGATTATACTTTTATTTTTACAGGAAGAGATATAACTAGAGTATGTGTCTACAGGAGTAAAAATAATGGTTTCCAAAGAGTATTTTTTAAAGGAACAAAATGAGCATGAATCAACTCTTCAGTATAAGCTATGACAGTAATAGTTGGTTGTGAATTATAGTGGCACCAGCTAGCACCTCTGTGATTAAGGGTCTTTCAATATTCTAGAATAAGTCCTTATTTTCAAGGGTCTATAACCGAAGAATCATTTTTCCTAGCTAACACTGCTATGGAGAGTCTCATCTTGCTTCGGAAGATAGATTAAGTATTTTGACCCTTCAGTTAGAGGAGTATGAAAGTTGGGAGTGAGAAGTTTTATATTAAGTACTTTGCTCAAAAAGTGCAATCACTGTTCTATATAATGAATTCATAGGTCAATCCTTCGTAATCATTGACTCTAAAGCTTTTTATTAAGAAAACAGCAGAAAGGGGATCCCTGGGTGGCGCAGCGGTTTGGCGCCTGCCTTTGGCCCAGGGCGCGATCCTGGAGACCCGGGATCGAATCCCACGTCAGGCTCCTCGTGCATGGAGCCTGCTTCTCCCTCTGCCTATGTCTCTGCCTTGTCTCTGCCTCTCTCTCTCTCTCTCTCTCTCTCTCTCTCTCTCTGTGTGTGTGTGTGTGACTATCATAAATAAATAATTAAAAAATTTAAAAAAAAGAAAACAGAAAGATTATCTTGAAATTAAGTCTGAGGGGAAATGGCCACTGTGCAGATTTTTTTTATATATAAGAGCAATAATGAAATTCTACCTAGAATGCATAAGTGAGGGTATGAATGAGACAGCATGTCGTTCTTTTCTCACATGCTGAAGGTCAAAGCTACTTGGAAGGAGTGCTTACGGGTGCCAATAAGCCACAAGTAAGATCGCGTCTTACACGTCAGCAGTAGCTTTAGATCAGGGCAAGGGTGGGGACGTGGGAGGGATTGCGAGAGATTAGGGGGACCTTGATAGAGAACCTGATACGTGTCTTTTTCTTCTGTTGTCACAAAAGGCAGTTGTTCCTAAAAGTTCAGTCACTTGAGTTACACCTGCGTCTGCTGTGGCCCCTGGCACTGACTGAAGGGCGCCTGAAAGTCCTTCCTCTTCCTGAATCTGAATCACAACCTTGATTTGGTCTCTCTTGTTCTGTGTCCTAGTTCTGATGTCAAAGTGTTTAATGCCTTCTGGGTTGTACTGGGTAGTGTTGGGATAAGATTTTAACTGGGTATTCTTGAATTGCTTTTACAATAGACCAATTTTATGATCTTTAAATTTATCAGCTTTTTACATTTTGTGTTCTCTTAGTTAGGGCTTCTTAGATGTACTTGTTGTTGATAGAGCACACTGATTTGGAGTTTCAGATTTTCCACAGCACTACTTGTGGTAATAAGTATTTTCTAAATATAGTGCCTTTTCTAGGAAAGGAAAAAAGGACATTAAGGAAGTGACTTTTATATACAAGTAATGTTGTTTTAAGTATTCATATTAAGTAGATGCATCCTATAGGGAGCTTGGCAGAAACACTGAAGAATAACTATAATTAACTGTAATTCATAATTCATACCAGTCAGTGTTGAAACTCATGACGCAGAGGGGGAGACAGTACCCAGGGTTAACAGCTTCGTGGCTTTTGCACATCTGAGAACTGGGGCTTGGATGAGCTTTATCTTTGGCAAGCATATTTTTATAAGGATTGTGGGTGTGCCTATTTTAACAGTTGTTTTCTGTATCATGAAAAGTATTCTCCACAATTTAAATGTTTTTATATTAGAGGACTCTTTAATGCACATTTGTCAGAACTATATACACAGTACCCGTATTACCTTTTTATGTCTTGTTTTAGCTGTAAGCATGCTGGTATGTTAGGTACTTACATAAACTGTTACATAACTTTTTCTTTTGTAATCCCTGTTTGTGTGTTTATGTGGCTCAAATATATTCTTTCTTTAAGCTCAAAAAAAAGGAATAATAGCAAAACAAAATGAATAGTTCTTATAAACTTAACACTGAACAAAAGAATTTAGGCACAATATAGTTCATACAGTAGATTACATTTAAAATCATGCAAAAATAAATCTCTAGTGTTAGAAATCAGTATACTCGTGATCTTTAGGTAGAGGGAAATGGTTGTGGTTGTAAGGGGGCACAACGTGGGTTTCTGAGGGCTGGTAATGTTCCATTTATTAACCTGGATCTTGTCACATGATTAAGTTCATTTCTTGGTTCTTCATTCAGTAGTACACTTATGATGTGCACTTTTCTGCGTGTGGATAATATGTGTATTACACTTGAATGAAACAATTTTAAATAATTTATTAGAGATTGCCATTTTCAGCAGTAAGCTGGAATAGGTACTTAGAAAAAAAAGTCTAATACAAACTGCTGAAAACGTTGGAAATAATATCACAAATCTTGGGGCACCCTGGTGACTCAGTCAGTTGATATCAGTTCAGGTCATGATCTCATGTATTGTGAGATTGAATCAGGCTCTGTGCTCCGTGGGGAATCTGCTTGAGAATTCTCTCTCTCCCTCTCCCTGTGCCCCACCTCCTGCACGCTCCGCGTGCTCTGTCTGTAAAATAAATCTTTTAAAAAAGAAAGAATATTACAAATCTCTTTATAAATGCGTTACAAGAAAGTTAGCGACAGCCACAAAAACTAGGAAAGAAGAGGAAAATGAAAACCAGGACTAGAAGCGAAGCAGTGACAGCTTTTGCTGTCACCTGACCTTGGGATATTTGATAATTTCATGAATGAAAGGGCTTGATTGCCTCTACGGAAGTTAGGCATTTGACTTAACATTCCCACAAAAAGGAAGGATTCTCCAAAGCCTACACTGCCAGGGAAAGGATGGACTAGGAAGTATGTGTGCATGTGTGTGTATGGGTAACTGTGTGTGGTTGTATGTGCACGTGCATGCATGTTCAAAGGGAAGACAGCAAGGAACGTTATCAGGCTTCACCTCTGCTTTAGATGGGAAAAAAGCCAAATTGTCTCCTTAAGAGCTGACCTGATACCTTCAAAAAGTATAATCCCACATTCCATCTGCTTTGGTTTAAAAGTGTGTCCCACCTACCAGGTGAGGAAGGTCTTTGGAACTAAGCACATTGCCTATTCATACTCAGGGCGATCAGATCAGCAAGGACCCAGCACTCAGCTCATGTCACCACCCTTTTGCATCCCTGATCTTTCTCACTCTGCTTTCTGGATCATCTTCACTGTCTCCTAATATTATCTTGTGCTAAGCAGCCAGTCTGTACCCATCCATCTGTGATTTCAGAGAGGGTCCTAGGTAGGATCCCAGCACTTTTTAAATACAGCAAGATCGGGTGACACAATCAATACAATCACACTTGAGTCCTCCACATAAAAAAATCAGACTTGGCCCATCTGCCATGTAGCCTTCCAAGCCATCTCTGGGAGATCCACCTGTTGATGGTCACTTTTTTATGAAACTCTTCCTCGCTGAGATGGGACAGGGTGTGGAATAACACGGGCCATGTCCTTTAGCCACTCCTCTGGCTCCCATTCCACCAAGCATTCGAGCAGCGAACAATGTCTTGGGCTGACCCTTCCAGCCAGGGGAATTGGCCCATTGGGCCCATTTGAATAAAGCTATGGGGTAATCTTTAAATGAGGAGCATGTGTTTAGGAATCGCCTGTCAGGGGTTGTAAAATTATAATTTCATCAAATCAGCCTTCTCTGCAGTAGATCCTGCCTCTCTCCTGAGAAATTCCCTCCGAAGCTATTAATAAATGTGAGGAATTCTATTCTGGGCAGGCTTTTCCCCCAAAGTCTCGTGTTTCTCAGGATATTGAGGGCAACCTAGTCTTCCAATCGAAGTTGATCTTCTTCCTTTGAAGTGTCCTATTACTTTTTCAGCAGTAACTCTCACAATATTTAATACTCTCTGAATGTAATTGTAGTTACAGGACAGTAACGTCACTGTTAAAAGTGATATTATTCGGGATCCCTGGGTGGCTCAGCGGTTTGGCGCCTGCCTTTGGCCCAGGGCACGATCCTGGAGATCCGGGATCGAATCCCACGTCGGGCTCCCAGTGCATGGAGCCTGCTTCTCCCTCTGCCTCTGTCTCTGCGCCTCTCTCTCTCTCTCTGTGACTATCATAAATAAATAAATTTAAATATTAAAAGTGATATTATTCCCCTAAATTAGCACTAGATTATAGAATATGCCTCAGCGAATCTTAGCCAAATTTATGGATTAATGCTACTGTATCACTCTAGTACAATTTGTATCAGTGAAAGATAAGTAGGTTAGTCTGAGGTTTTTTGTTCTTGTGATATTTCCTAATCTTACCTTCTTCATTTTCCATCTGTTTTCACAGAATTTATAGGATAATCTCTTATGTGACTTTGGTGGGTACCAACCTTAAGGTTTCCTGATTTGCATTTTCCAAATGGAGTTTGATGGTTTTGATAAGGTTTCCAATTTGAATTGGTAATTTTACAAACTAGAACATTTGATTATTTCTAGTACTGAAAAAAACACTCAATTTAACCATAATCTCAGGTTTCAAAATTTCTGAAAACATGTTCAAAATCTTGGACTTCTATATAATTGACGTAGGCTGAGGGAAAAAATAGGTTAAATACATTTTTATTATATTTTGCATGATCTTGCTATTTTACTATTTTTTTTATAAATGTGGGATTTATACTTTATTTTTGAAAATCACTTTGTTCGGTGAATAAAAGAGAAGCAAAACGAGATCCATTACTTTTACGTTCTCTTTGTCAACAGTGCTGGGTTTTTATTAAACACTAAGTATACTTGGGTTAAATAAATAAAGTGAATCTTTAAGTACTATGCTACCTACCATTTCCTCATTTATCTTACCACATTAAAAAGAACTGTAAAGCATATAATCAACTTTTCTTACTTTTAATATCCTCAAGTGTCAAATAATTTGCCTTTTTTAAATTTTAGACATGACTGGTAGATATTTCTGATACTTTTTATTCATTTTTGTTGTATATATACCCTCCCATCCTGTACCTTGATTTTTTTTTTACACTCACATTTGTCAGTGAATCCCCCATGCAGTTCACCTCTCCATTTTTTATCCACTTTGAAGAGCACTTTTGGAAGAAGACCAGAACACTCCAGTCCTAAGCCATGAATAATTCATGTTGTACAACTTCAGCCTGACCTTACTATAACCAGGCTAATTAGCATATCCATCCCCTGTTATAGGCACTCTCTGTGTGTGTTTGGTGAGAACATCTGAAATTTATTATTTTAGTGAATTTCCAGTAATACATTATACACTATAGTCATCATGCTGCAGATTAGATCTCTAGAACTTCTCCTACTTAACTGCTGCTTGACCCTTTGGCCAACAACATCTCTTTCATCCACCTCCCCAACCCTGGTAGCCACCGTTCTACTCTGCTTCTACAAATTCACCTTTTTTTTTTTTTTTTTTTAGATTCCACATGTATGTGAGATCACATAGTATACTCTTTCTGCTGTCTTACCTTTCTTAGCATAATGTCCTCTGGATCCATCCACATTGTCACAAATGGCAGTCTATATATGCAACGGAATATTATTTACCCTTTGAAAAGGAGACTTTTTTAATACAAAAAGAGCTGTAAACATAGTCTCACCAGATTACTGTGCTCGTATATGACAAATAGATCAATCTGAAAGGTTTGCCTGGATGCTGTCTTCTTTACAGAAACATTTGCTATTCCTTCACCTAATTTGTGGATGCATATGTGAAAATATGAGGTTGGAAGGATTTGGAACCACTGAATCTTTATTCTAAGATATTAAAAAAATCAGAGTGACATATCAGATGATATCTTCACTATTTCCAGACAGTGATGAGTACAATCAACATCAAAAGGTAGTTTTTTTTTTACTCTAGTGATCGTATTTCTTGAAAACAAAAGTTGTCTGTTATCTAATGCTATCTTCCATCAGAATAAGTTTAATGACCTACAACTTGAAAAACCAGAAAATGGTCATAATAGTTAAGCTTAGATGCTTTTTAAGTTTTCCTTGTCCTAAGGAAACCAAAGAAAGATAGCTTCATAATTCACTTACATATTTTAATTTCCTGTACTCACATTCCTTCTGTGAACTCTCACCACCAAAATATAGACAAAATTCTTTATTTTCTCTGAATTTAGGTAGGCTTTTTTTTTCATATTGAAGCTATTCTATAAGCCTATAATCATGGTTTCTATATTCCTTTGTGCTTTTTTTTTTCTTTGCAATTCCTGGTGATGGGATTTGATGCAGAATGTGATACCAGAATGTTTTACAGTTGGAGAATTAGCTTGCCTCATTTAAAGTAATTCCAAAAAGGAGAAACTCTATGGTACAATTAAAGAAGTACTGAGCTTGCAGGAAGATCCTAGACTTTTAGGGTTAACTGTAGGACCTAGAGGAAATCTCTTTTGCTCCCTGGATCGGATCTGTGCCTACTCTAATAAAATATGGCAGTATTGAAAACTATTTTTATAAACTCCTAAGAACTCTAATATCCATGTAGAACCTAGCATATGCTGAAAATATCCAAGGGCTATAAAAAATATAGCAAAGTAAAATAATGGTATTTTCCTTGAGTGTTCTTAGATATTGTGGGGGGGGTGTAAAAATGTGTAATATAAAATCTAGCCCCTTAAATTTTAAGTGTACAGTATAGTAATATTTTATATGCAAACTATTTAAGAGCAGACCCCTAGAATTATCTCATCTTGCATGACTGGAACTATAGCCATTAAACAACAACTCCCCACTCCCTCCTCCCCTAATTCCTGGCAACCACTATTCTACTTTCTGTTTCTATAACTTTGACTATAGATACTTCACGTAAGTGGAATCATGCAGCGTTTGTCCTCTCGTGACTGGCTTATTTCACCTAGCCAAATCATCCATGTTGGCTTAGCATACAACAGGATTTCTTTCTTTTTAAAAGATAAGTAACATTCCATTCTATGTATAAACTAAATTTCCTTATCCATTCCTACATCACTGGACATTTAGGTTGTCACCACCTGTTGACTATTGTGAATACTGCTGCCATGAACAGACCACTCTCAAAGATCCCAATATCGGGGCATCTGGGTGGTGCAGCTGATTGAACATCTGACTCTTGGTTTTGGCTCAGGTCTGATGTCAGGGTTGAGCGATCAAGATTTGCATCAGGCTCCGCACTCAGCCCAAAATCTGCTTGAGATTCCCTCTCTCCCTTTTGGCTCCTTCCCCCTGTGCTCTCTCTCTTTCTCTCTCTCTCTCTCTCTGAAATAAATCCTTTAAAAAAAAGATCCTGATATCAATTTTGGGGGATAAATATTCAAAGGGAGATTGCTTGATCAAATGGTAATTCTATTCTCATTTTTTTTTAGGAACCTCCATACTGTTTCCTATAGTGGCTACACAATTTACGTAACCAGCAACAGTGTACAAGGGTTTTCATTTTTCCAACACCTCGCCAACACCCCAGTAATTTTCTGGGGGTTTGTTTGTTTGTTTTTTAATGAGGGCCATCCTAATACTATGAGTCAGTATCTCATTATGGTTTTGATTTATATTTCCCTGATGAATAATGATGCTAAACATCTTTTCGTGTACCGTTGGCCACTTGCAGGTCTTCCTTGGGAGAATGTTTATTTAGGTCCTTTCCCATTCTAAAAATGATGTTGTTTGTTTGTATATTTATTTTGCTCCTGAGTTGTAGGTGTTCCTTAAGTATTTTGCTTAACTCTTTATCAGATACATGGCTTGCAAATATTTTCTGCCATTCCCTCGGTTGCTTTTTTTCAATTTCTTGATGATATCCTTGCTGTACAGAAGCCTTGCAGTTTGATGTAGTCCCACTTGTCCACTCTTGCTTTCGTTGCTGTGCCTTCAGTGTCACATTCAAAAAATCATTACCAAAACCTGTGTTACAACGTTTCCACCTTGGTTTTCTTCTAGAAATTTTATGTGTTCAGGTCTCATGTTTAAGTCTTTATTCTTTTTTGGGTTGACTCTTAGGAATAGTGTAACACAAGTCTAATTTCATTCTTTTGCTGTGAATATATGGTTTTCCCAGCATTCATTTGCTGTAGAAATTCTAACCATTATATAGTCTTAACACCCTTTTCAAAGATAATTTGCTCTCTATTGTGTTCCATTGGCCTGTATATCTGTCTTTATACCAGTACCACACTGTTTTGCTTATCCTAGCTTTATGATAGATTTTGAAGATATAAATCAATCTTCTTGGATCTTAATTGTGACATAGTTTAAATATGTTCAGAAATGATAGACTAATATTAAACAATTAAAGATTAAAATGAAAGGAAAGGAAAATGTAGAGATCAATAAACATAGAAAACGTGGTAAAACATAGAAAACTTGGTAAAACATAAAAAAAGTGGATCCTATGGTATGTGGAGAACTGTGCAAATCCCACTACAAGCTCAAAGGGGATAGCTTTACAGATACTTAGAAGTCTGTGCAAGGGTTGCAGAAATAAGGGACAAAGGAAGATGTGTCAGTAGAGGTAGGCACGGTCGTCTTTCACTGCACACTTTAGAGCACATTTGTGATTAATACACTCCATTTAATACTTGTTCTTTTCTTGTTTTCCCTTTTTAAAAAAGATTTATTTATTTATTTTAGAAAAAGACAGTAAGCCAGGGAGGGACACAGGGAGAAAAATTCTCAAGCAGACTCCCTGCTAAGCAGGGAGCCTGATGCTGATGCAGGGCTCGATCCCAGGATCCTGAGATCATGACCTGAGCTGAAGTCAAGAGCTGGCCACTTAAACAACTAAGCCATGCAGGCACCCCAATACTTGTTCTTTTCTTAGTGGTCATTCCACCTATTCCATGAATGGAAACCCCACTTTCCCTTGTGGACGCAGCTTCAACTGTGGTTCTCTCTCAAGTTGAGGCAACTTCATTGAGATTCCAAATCACTCACAAAGATGTGAAGCTGAATCATTTGTCGTTCAGTCTTTACCTCTTATGTTCCCTTTTTCTTCCTTCCTCCTAAAAATCCAAACTCTCCTTACACTCATGCCACCCAGCTCGATCCCCTGACATGCCTCTTAGTTTTGTCATTGCGTTAGTTGCCAGGGCTGCCTGTTTAAGCTCCTAGGGTGACTTAAATAACAGACATTTCTTTCTCACAGTTCTGGAGACTAGAAGACTTAAGATCAAGGTGTCAGCAGGGTCAGTTTCTCCTGACCTCTCTCGTGGGCTTGCAGATGGCCTTCCCACTGTGTCCTCATGGGGGCTTTGCTCTATGTTATGCATCCCTGTTCTCTTTTTTCCTCCTAATGAGGACCCCCATTATATTGGATTAGGGCCCCACACTATGACTTCATTTTACCTTAACTATTTTCTTAAAGGCCCTAAATCCACATACAGTCACACCGGAGACTAGAGTTTCAATATAGGAATTGGCAGTCGCAAAGGAGGGGGGAGTGCGGTAGGAAGCATAATCCAGTCCATAACCAGCATATACTGCATTTTAGTCAGTTCCCATCACTTAACGATGATTTTACCTGCTTTTTTCTTGTCTTTCTCTCCTCTTCAATTCTTGGAACCATTCTTGTCGTAAATACACACTCAAATGACCTACCCACCCAGTTCTTCTTTCAGTTCCATGAGCAACTCATCTCCAATCTGTTTTTCTTCAACCAGTCTGTTTCCAGGTGTCACATTTGCAGTAAATGCATCCCCTCTGAAACATCAATTTAAACATCAAGTTCTTTGATCAATGGTTCCTATGTTTCCAATTCATTGTTTCCACCCTTGAATCTCTAGAGCCATTCTCCTTGCTTATCACCACAGTATTGACTTCTTCCTAAGAGTTTAGGTTCCATGTTCCAACAGTACATCATATTTTTACCCTTCACAGATGGTCTCAAATTTGTTTATATTTCTCTCCTTTCTTGTTATTTATTTGTTTAAAATGGATTGTGTATAATTATATTTTTCTCTAGACTCCTAAATTAAAAACCAGAACATTTATTGAGAAGTAAAACAACTGAAATTTCTTTCTTCATTTGCAATTCATAACTATCTAGACCAATTAGGTATTCCATTGTCTGGATAGCCTTCCTATGTTAGTAAGATATTCCCCACATTTATAATAATTGACCATATACTAAGTCATAAAGTAAGCTTCAGAGAAGTAAGTTTCTCTGCCCCAAGATAATTAAACCAGACATAATGAAAAGATGCAGTATATAATTTTTTTTATTTATGATATTCACACACAGAGAGAGAGAGAGGCAGAGACACAGGCAGAGGGAGAAGCAGGCTCCATGCACCGGGAGCCCGACGTGGGATTCGATCCCGGGTCTCCAGGATCGCGCCCTGGGCCAAAGGCAGGCGCCAAACCGCTGCGCCACCCAGGGATCCCAAGATGCAGTATATAAAACTTACATTTGGAAATTTTGAAACCTACTTCTAAATAATTCATTGAACCAAAAAAATAGTATAAACTCAATTTAAAAATACAGCTAAGTAATATTTTTAAATACTTTGCTTTGTATTTCATATAATGAAATGGTGGTTTTTTTAAGATTTTATTTATTTATTCATGAGAGATACACAAAGAGAGGCAGAGACATAGGCAGAGGGAGAAGCAGGCTCCCTGCCGTGAGCCTGATGCAGGATTCAATCCCAGGACCCTGGGATCACACCCTGAGCTGAAGGTAGACGCTCAACCCCTGAGCTACCCAGGCATCCTGAAAATGGTGTTTCAAGAGAACTTTATAAAAGAACAAACACTCCGTGATACCACTTATATAAGGGATATAAAGTAGTCCAACTTGTAGAAGTAGAGTATACAATAGTAGTTTCCTGGGGTTGGCAGGTGGGGAAAAATGGGGATTAATTGTTCACAGTGTCTACAGTTTCAGCTGTACTAGGTCAGTTCTAGAGATCTGCTGTACAGCATAGTATATGGAGTTAATGCAGTATTGTGCACTTCAAAATTTAAGAGGGTAGGTCTCCTATTAAAGATTTTTACCACACACACACACACACACACACACACACACACACACACGCAAATGGAGTGTTTTTACCACACACATAAATGTGTTTTTACCCTCACCAAAAAAAGAGTCTGGGAAGTACTGAATATGTCTAGTACTTACATTGTGGTGATGTCTCACAGGTGTTTGCATATGCCCAAACCTATCAAAGTGTGCACACTATATACATGCAATTCTTTGTGTACAAGTTATAACTCAATAAAGCTGCATTTAAAAAGAGAACTTTATAGTCTAAATGACTATATTGTAACATAAGCTGGGAATAAAATTAATTGGCTAAATTCTCATTTTAGAAATTTTTATCCTTGAGGGAAAAGCTGCAAAAGATGATAGAAGAAATAATAAATACAGGGTCAGAAATTAGAAAGAAACCAAGGACTCAATTGAAAAATAAAATCAAACTTAGTTCTTTCAAACAATTAATAAAATAGCAAACACTGTACAAGTTTCATTAAGAAAAAAAAACAGGAAAATATAAAATTTCTACCTAAAAGAGAGACAAAACTACAGACATGGCAGAGATTCAAGATACAAGGCAGAGAGGAGTTTTTGCTCTGGTGCTTTTTTTAAGATTTTATTTATTTATTCATGAGAGACAGAGAGAGGCAGAGACACAGGCAGAGGGAGAAGCAGGCTCCTCACAGGGAGCCCGATGTGGGACTCGATCCCAGGACTCTGAGACCATGTCCTGAGCCGAAGGCAGGTGCTCAACCGCTGGGCCACCCAGGCATCCCTGCTCTGGTGCTTTAAGCCTCTCATTGTCCATTCCTTCTGCAGAGTGCAGCTATAAATTCTAGACAGAATCCAAAACAAAATATCTGAAAACTTGAAACTAAAGAAAAAACAGATTGTTCAAGCGGTTCAAAACTTGGAGATAGAGCTTCAGAGGAATGAATTTTGGGTGACTTTTCCACAGGGACAGGTCACAGGTATGGAGAGCACTGCCCGAACAGCTAATGGTCCAATAGAAACCCCAGCAGAGCCTCTGGAGTGGAATCAAGGAAAGCCCCTCTCTGTCCTTTCAGGAATGAAGGGGGAATCCATTATTAATCCACTGTTCTTTGTTCCTCACCCATAGAGTATCCATCTAACTCCTATTTGAAGAATTTCCATTGATCCTCATTGTATGGTCAAGGGGGAAGGTGTGGAGCAGGGTGCAGGGAGGTAGTTACTAAGGACTCAGTCTCTGACCCAAAGCACCTCATGTGTGCATTCAGGGTAAAATTAGCAAAGACAAATATTAACCTCAGTAAAAAAAAAAAAAAAAAAAAAAAAAAAAAAAAAAAAAAAAAAACTTTTTAACACTTTCTGGTAACTTTCATCTATCTTGATTTCCTCCTCGCTTTATCCCTTCGCAGTACATGTGCTTTGGACATTTAAGAAAGCAAGTGTTTGTCCCAGGCAGAGTGCTATCAGTGTTTGTTCCATGAATATGGATTAAGCAAGGAATGAGCCCCTATTGTCAAGTTGGGATGTGGCAGGAGAATCTCCAAAGTGTGTAGAGTAATGGGCATTTGACCTTTGTAAGTAGCCATAATGGTATATGGCCTTAGATAGTAGGAAAAGCAAAAATTACTTATTTATACAGAAAAAAATGCAGATCTTTAATTGGGAAAACATCTGTTCTTGATGTTAGTTATTTATTAAATTAGGAATTTAAATATTTTTAAGTGCATTTAAAATTTTATTTAGTCTTTTGGTATAGTATTGATTTTGTCTTATATACACATTAATGGTTGAGAGAGTTTTGCTGTATTTTTTTTTCTGTTTTAGCTTTCTTTGGTATCACTGCTGTCAAACAAAAAAGGGCAAAGTGTGTACCAGGCAAGAAGATCAGCCTGTGAGGGCTCTGAGGAAGAGCAATGCAGCTGGGCCACGGTCAGTAAGGGGAAGAACAGACTAGATATTGCTGAAAACGTAAACCAGAGCCACATCCCATGGAGCTGGTAGGGCATGTGAAGGCTTATGTGGAGCCTTCAAAAGGAAGAAGGAAGCCACTTAGTACATATTTTTAAAATTTTTATTTGGAAATAATTTCAAATGTAAAGAACATTTGCAGGAATTGTGTTTGAATGCTATCCTTGACCCAGATTAACATTTTGTCCCATTTGTCATTTTTCTCCTGAATTGTTAGAGTATAAATTGTCTGTATTATTCCCATTTCCCTAATTATCTCCAAGGATTTGCTTTTTTAAAATTTTTATTTATTTATGATAGTCACACAGACACAGACGACACAGACACAGAGAGAGAGAGAGAGAGAGAGAGAGAGAGGTGCAGAGACATAGGCAGAGGGAGAAGCAGGCTCCATGCACCGGGAGCCCGATGTGGGACTCGATCCTGGGTCTCCAGGATCGCGCCCTGAGCCAAAGGCAGGCGCCAAACCGCTGCGCCACCCAGGGATCCCGTCTCCAAGGATTTCCTAAGAACAAAGGAATTATCTTGCACCAGGACAGTATCAAATTCCGTGAATAGTAAGTGTTAACAATACCACAACCCTTGTTCCAATTTAGTCAATTCACCCATGGTGGCCTATATTCCTATTCTATCATTGCTCTAACAAGTTACCACAGATGTAGTGGCTTAAAACAATACAAGTTTATTTCTCACAGTTCTGTAGGTTACAAAGCTGGTACAAGTCTCACCGGACCACAATCAAGGCATTGGCAGACTGGGTTCCTTTCTGGAGGATTCCTCCCTCCCTCATTTGAGTTGTCAGCAGAATTCAGTTCCTTGACATTGTAGGACCTAGATCCCTGTTTCCTTGCTGGCTGCTCAAGAAGCCACTCCCAGATTCTAGAGAGCATTGCACTTACTGGCTTGTGACCCCCCACCTCCATCTTCATGGCCTTCAAGGATGGTCCAGAACTGTTGTCTGTCTGTCTCTCTCTTCTCTCTCTCTCTCTCTCTCTCTCTCTCTCTCTCCTAACCATAGGAAGATTCTGACTTTTAAGGACTTGTAATTAGATTGAGCCCACCAGATAATCCAGGATAATCTCACCTGATCAACATCTGGAACCTTAATCACCCCTGAAAAATCTCTCAGCCATGGAAAGTAAGGCATTCCCAGGTTCCAGGATCAGGAAGTAGACATCTTAGGGGAGGGGCATTGTCCTGTCTACAGCACAGGGTAATAGCTGCGCCACTTGGCCCCCTACTACCTTGCATGTCTCCACCTGGGCCATATAGGCAAGATGGCCTTGAGTCCTGGCAGATGTCCTAGATTCCTCCTGGATTGAAGAAAGGTGCAGCCTTGGGAGAAGCTTCCATGAATCTGCTCCTCATCCCTCTCTCTAGTTTCAGTTGAGTAAGGCTCTTTCTGCTCCCCCCACCCACCCTTGCCACAGAGCTGTAGGTGTCTGAGTAAGTCTACATAACTACTTGGCTCCTCAGACATCCACCACCCATGCCACCTGTTACCTGGCCACTGCAGCTGGTGTCATCTTGTGAGGGACACGGGGAGCTGACACCATGGTGACCTTGTCCATGGCATGTACATAACAAACTGCCTGAATCTATTGGGCCTGTTATCTCCTTACTGGCCAGATCCATGCAAGTGTGGCAGATCCGCTCAACAGCTGCAGGAGTGATCCTTTTGGCCTCAGCACCTACTATGCTGCTGCGTACAGCCTGCTTGCCCACTTGATGTCCAATAATGTCCTATGTCATGTTGTTTTTTTCCCACCTAGGATCCAACCCAGCATTATGCATTGTACTTATTTATCATGTCCTCTGTATTTCATTTAATCTAAAATAATTCCTTTACCATTCTCCCTGCTGAACATTGACATTTTTTATTTTTTTTAAGATTTTATTTACCTTTTTATTTATTTAGAGCTCATGAGCAGAGGAGGGGCAGAGGGAGAAAGAGAATCTCAAGCAGACTCTGCACTGAGCATGGAGCCTGATATGGGGCTTTGTCTCACAACTCTGAGATCATGACCTGAGCCAAAATCAGGAATCAGATGCTTAACTGACTGAACCACACCGGCACCCCCATTGACATTTTTAAAAGATTTTTTTAAATTTACTTATTAATGAGAAACACACACACACAGAGAGAGAGAGAGAGAGAGAGAGAGAGAGAGAGGCAGAGGCACAGGCAGACCCATTGACATTTTTAGAGGACAGTTCTTCCATTTGAGTTTTTTTTATATAAATTTATTTTTTATTGGTGTTCAATTTGTCAACATATAGAATAACACCCAGTGCTCATCCCACCAAGTGCCCACCTCCATTTGAGTTTTATCTAACATTTCCTCCTGATCAGAGTCAGATTATGCATTTGGAGCTGGAGTGCTGAATGGCTGTTGTGTGTTCTTATTGCATCACATCAGGATACATTTGACATCCATGTAACCATTTTAGGGATGCTCACTTCCATCACTGAGTTGAGCTAGTAGCCTAAACTAGTAAGTTTCTCCACCTTGTCCTTACTATTTTTCCTTTTGCAATAAAACTCTGATGTAGCAATATCTCGATTTTATGCAAATATCCTGCTCCTCCTAAAATTTCCACCTGCTAATTTTAGCACCTGTTGAAAATTCTTGCCTGAATTATAAGGATGATCCTGGAAAAACTACAGTTTTCTAACTTCATCATTCAATATGTACTTGTTATTTGGCATTCTGCTAAAAGGAAGAGCTGTTCCTTCCTAATTAGGTATTTAGTTGGTTACTTAATTATATTTAGTTATGGTAAAAATCATGAAATGCTTGTTTGAGGCTATCTAGTTTAGAGAATGGCATTGCTGTTTTCTTCTACTTTGTGATTGGGTTTCATGGGGGGAATTTTCAATAGCTGTGGTGTTGTGATTTTCATTTTTTCTATCTTCCTTGTAGTAACTCTGTATGAATGTGATCTGC
The DNA here is from genome assembly GCF_905146905.1 of Nyctereutes procyonoides. Classification (NCBI taxonomy): domain Eukaryota; kingdom Metazoa; phylum Chordata; class Mammalia; order Carnivora; family Canidae; genus Nyctereutes; species Nyctereutes procyonoides. The sequence goes on from NW_026575082.1 coordinate 39,671,565, forward strand.
TTTTCCTTTTCCAATTCATTTTCTGGACATAATTCCTTATTCGAAAGTGCCCTCTTCAATTAGAGTGAACTATAGCTTCATTCTTGGATAACATGGTTAGTATAGGGGCAAGTTGGTTGTCTTGTGGTTCTCTATCATTTCTGCAGTATCCTTCCTCTCCTCCTCAGACACTGTGCTCTCCTTCCACCACATATTTATAAAGATGCCCCCCGCTATCTATTTACTTTCTTGAGAAGGGTTGCTTTCTAAAGCAGCCACTCAGGCCCACACATTTCTGAGACCCTTCCCTATAACCAGAGCTGTGGTGAGTATCTTTACACTCAGCGTGGGCTTTTTCTGAGGGGTGACTTGGAGTGCGATTGGTCTGTGTCCTTAGGCTTCTATTTGCTGCCACTCAGCTCACCCTCTCCTGCTCTCCATGTGCACAGGCCAGCAGTGGCATCAGAGGCTCCAGTGATAGTTCTGTTGTTATTTATGCAGTGAAATTTTTGCATGCTCCTTATTAACCTGACCAGTTGTTATGAAAATGCACAAAGAAATTTGGATATAGGGACACCTGTGTGGCTCAGTGGTTGAGCATCTGCCTTCAGCTCAGGGAGTGATCCTGGGGTCCTGGGATTGAGTCCCCCATCGGGCTCCTTGCAGGAAGCCTGCTTCTCCCTCTGCCTGTGTCTCTGCCTCTATCTCTCTGTGTCTTTCATGAATAAATAAACAAAACCTTTAAAAAAAGAAAGAAATTTGGATATAGGTAGCCGATTACCTGAGGAAAAACTGGAAATTCACATAAGAATTTAGGCAGAGGGTTGATATGATTCAATTTGCATTTTGAAAAGATCCTTACTTCTTTGAAAGGAGTAGATTATAAGAATCAAGACTGGATTCAGGACGTGGTTTCAGAGATGGTTATAGTCGTCCACGTAAAAGATTGTTCTGTTTGGATCAGAGATTCTGACAGGGAAGATAGAGAAAAATATACACAATCAAGAAATGGTTAGAAAATTTAATTGAAAAGACTTAAAGATTAATTACATGTAAGATGCCCAGCATCCTAGCGTAAGCCCCAAGTGTGCTCTTACCTCAGAGCTTTGACATGTATTTTCCCACTTAATGGAATGCCGATTACTAGATATGGAATGCCACCAGACACACACACACACACACAAAGATGTCCACATCTTAGTCCCCAAAACCTGTGAACACCTAACCTGACAAAGGTTCTTTGCAAATGTGATAACATGAAGGATCCTCAGATGGGGGTTACTATTGATTATTCAGGTGGATCCAATATAATCACAAGGGTCCTTATAAGAGACAGAGAGAAGAACCAAGAAACCAAGGAATGTGGCCAATGTCTAACAGTGGAAATCATAAGGAACAAACTCACTCTCACCCTCCAGAAAGGAAGCAGCTCTGCCTGCACCTTGATTTGATCCCCGGAAGAGCCTTTTTGGACTTCTGACCTCTAGAACTGTTGCTGAGTGTTTGGTGATTTATCATAGCAACCATAGCACAGTTATTCCATGTTTGTCACAAGGTACCCCTTCCCTTTCCCTAAAGCTCTCCTGAAATCTAACCTCATTAAGAAACCTTTCCTGACCATCCTATAGAATAATCCTCTCACTCTCAGTTGCTTTATTCTTCTTAATAGCTGTTTCATCAATTAACCTATTATGCATTTGTGTTCATTGTCTTCATTTGCCGATGAGAGCTACTTGCTTTTGATCACCGACTGCATTCTAGAGTCCTAAAACAGTGCTGGGCACATGGTGGTAAATATTTCCTGAATAAACTTATAAAATGAATGAACTATGGAATGGTAATACCATTTTCTAATATAAATAACACTGGTAGGAAAAGGATTTGGAGAAAAATAAGTATAGTTTGGGTATATGATGAGTCAAATGAGATGCTGTTTTGAACTCGAGAGACAGCTAGTCCTATTCATGAAAATATGGCAGTCTTAATATGTGGTGGGTAGCTGAGATCATGGAAGTAGGTGACTTCTTCTAGAAACAGCATACAGTCCTTTATTGGGCATCATAATATGGGCTGCCTTACTTGTACTTCAGCATTCCAGAAAAAATATTCATTTTCTTCGTCATCTCCAAATACAGGTTTCACCTTAACAATTTTATCTTAATTAATGGTACTGTCTACCAGTCATCCAGATAGAAACTTTGACTCTTCCTGCCTTTCCTACATCAATATCGAGCTACCCAGATGGGAGCAAGATAAAGACAATAGTCCTTACAAGAGAGACCCAGGAGAGTCCAACAATTACACAAATTCTGTTGATTCTATTTCATATAAATCTCAGAAGTCCATCCATTGGCCCTGTTCCTACTGCCTATGCCCTAGTTCACAGATTTCTCTTATTTGGTTTATCATAATAATCTCCTAGCTCCAACCCTCTTTCGAATTTATCTTCCTATCATGAAACTAAAATATAAATCTGCTGTTTCCTGGCAATAAGAGAAGAGAACTCCCTGGTCTACTATACAAGATCTCTTACAGTTTGTCTCTAACATCCCTTACCATACTTAATTTAAGTCTCAAATTTCTACCCTCCCCAGATAACCGCCCCCCCCCAAGAGATGCTGTTTCAACCCTTCACATGATGAACATGGCAAGCTTCTTTATGCTTCTGTGCTTTTGCAAATGTTGTTGTTACTTCTCCATCTACCCAGACTCAACCCATTCTTCAAAATCCACCTGAAACTTCAACTCTTGCATGGAACCTTCTATCTGCCTTTTGGACCAATGTTGGTTCCTCAGTGTGATCCCAAACTAATGTGCATATTTTTTATGGTGGAACTCTTAATACTCTTCTGAAATAATTTACTTGCATGCCTGTATTCATGCTTTGCAGTATTGTCGGCACTGCAAACTTTTTTTTGGTCACACTTGTTTCATACTCTCATGTGCCTGGCATAGTGCCTGGCTTTTATTAGGTTCAAAATTACAGTATTATGAATGACTAAAGTCAAGCTCACTGAATTATAGCTTTGGAAATAATACATGAGGGAGGTCTAAAGATGTTTCCTAAAAAGCTTCTGATGCCAACTTGTATATGTTTATTTTTTATTATCTCTCCTTTTATTATCAAGAGGTACTATACTGTGCAATATTGGTTAAAAATGCTTTGCAATAATCAGAGAATAAGGGATGGGAGCTAATTATTTCAGGGTAAGGCAGTTTTAGAGAAAGATCACAGGAGACAGAAGTGGAAAAAAAACTGAAAAATCATCAAGGTTAAGATCATATTTTGGACTCCATTGTACCCCATCTTGTATCCTCTCATTCCACCGTGTACTCCAGCCTCCAATGCTGCCACCATTCTTAGGATGGATGATGGACAGCACTTTGTCTCCACTGTACTATACTCTGTGTCTGCCCAGAGTCTGGCACCCTGCTAGGGAGGGGTGAGAGGCTCAAAGAGCACAGCAAGTCCAAATCCATGGGAGAATGGCTGTGGATAACTGGCTCTGTGTTCTGTTCATCAAGTGGAAAATTTTGAGATTCGTTATACACAACTCCTTAAGAGTCCCAGGATGGTCTAGCCTCAGTTGCCCACAGTGGGAACACAATAGTTGTGGCAATGAACAGTATGGGGCAAAAGTAATTTTAAGAGTGTGGAGTTGGCCTCTTTTGTTAACTACTTCAAAATCCTTGAAAAAGACATTTACAGGGTTAGAATTAGTACACTTACAACTCAAAGCATGCTGTGAAAGTCAGAAAACTTCCATGCAGTGTGAAAAGACACCTTTATGTTGTAGACTCATGAGACAAACAAGGCTGAAAATTATGTCCAAGACATATTTGTGAGGGCAACAGAGCTGAGAACAGACTGCATGCATAAGCTCAACAGCTGATACGAAAGTAATAGATCTAAGAGATGAGGCTTTGGGATATATAAAATTAAGATTTTTGAGTGCCCAGGATCTTTTGGACCCTATTTAGGTTAGCAGAATTAACTATCTCCCCATTGTTAGCAAAGGAAGTATCCCTTAACCTGGACAGGCTGAAAATACTTTACCTGAAGTAGATGTCTTGCTATGTGATGCTCGTAGCTTCCTCCTTTAGAACAATCCATATGGACTCCCATTGCTTCCAGGTTAATAATTGTGGTTGGAACCTAGCACAGCCTCGATAGGGAAATAAAGTGCTTTCTCTGAGAGAGGTAGACATCCTCTCAGTTATGAGGCCTGGCTAAGTTTCCATGGGTAGCAAACAGGAACAGAGTGGCTTTTGAGGGTATCCAATCAGAAAAGACTGAAATCTGGTCAGGCAATAATGTATTGACGTAGAAAGATTCATGATTAGAATTTAGAGTTTTATGCATTGACAAGGACACTTATCACCAGCCTAAATATGTTTATGTTTGGTCCTTAAAGTTAGGACATAACATTGGCCTGTAAGAAATTTTGTAGAAATTGCCCTCGCAGAGTACCAGGGAACACCTCAGAGGTGTAGGGATGTCCGAATGGACCTTTTACACAAGACTGGAGAACATGCCATCTGATCATATTTCCCAGGAGGGCCCAGAGAACAAGCCCTTTGCTGACACAATAAAGAATGCACAAGTACAGATGGCTTGCCCACTTTGATGATATGATGATGGCTATCCTAGAACTAAGGTCTAGTTAATCAGTGGGAATGAGAGGATTCTGGAATGAGAGACTAGCTGGAAGTCCTCAACTGACCAAGGTAAGATGCATGCAGTCCTGTAATGGGCAATGAGCCTTAAGTGGCAACTGGGGTACTTTGATCCACAAAGATCTACGACCAAGTGTAATATTCTGATTAAAAATTAAAAAGCTAGGGAACCAATCATTTACGTTATTTAAGAAACAATTGAGAATTGTTTGAATGTTAATGTCAGCTACCACACTGGAAGGTTGTAATCTCTCATTCCGTTCCCAAATCTGATCAAGTTCACAGACCCAGGGCCCATCAATTGATGAGGAGGTGATGTTCAGAAAGGACTCTGAAATGTTTCTAGAAGTGCGTAAAATCAGTATTGCCCCAATCATTCCCCAAAGGGAACGTTAGGCATATCCCAGAGTAACTGTGTGCTCGAGAAAGGGAAATACCCAATATTTTGGGGATTACTGAATATACCATCTGCTCTGACACCAATACCTGGGAATCCAAAAGGCCATCATATTGCCTGCAAGAGTGGGGGCTTATGGAGGCCAGAGGATAAATGAAATCCTATCCCAATGAGGTATCACAGTGGATCACTGGGTCTATAAACCTATTGTGTAGTTTTTTTTCCCCACTTTCCCAATCTATAACTGGAATTAATACACTTAGGATCTGGCCCAACCGGGACCTATAGAGAGAGAAGGGACCAACCGGAAGTCCCTGATGTGCACCATCTCTTTTCTATTCAATCTGTTATTTTAGTTGAAGTAGTTAGAAAAAATCTACTTTACACAGATATGTAATTGGAAAAGGTAAATGTTTTGTATCGTTTTCAGATAATTGCTGTTCTTTGATACTACACCAAAATTCAACAAGTAGTGACTTTTCACATGTGAGTTTCAGTGTGGAATCCGAAACTGTATCAGTGAACCTTTCATACTTAGTTACTTAATAACCCATTTGCCTGTCTTGCCTTTTGAATACATCTTTTTGCCCGTTCTGGATTTTATAGTATCTTCTTAATACTGACTCATTTCATTATACAATAGCAAAAAAAAAAAAAACTTATTCATTATGATCACCACCAATCTTCTCAGAAAGGTCTTTAGGGATTTAGAAGCTGCAGTGCACAGTGCAGTTAAGCATTTTCCAGAATTCTAATTGTTGCTTTCAGGCTTAAATTTTGTCGTAATAAACAAATTCCATCAATTTTCCTTAAGGTGACAGGTTTGCTTCATTCATTTGCAGTAAAGTGTCTGCCAAGTTCCCAAGTCTCAATGACCAGAGTTTGTCCAGCTGTTGTTCTTTCAAGTAAAATGCTACTGTGTGGGAAAAAAATGACTAGAAAAACTCAATCCTGAAGACAACCTTCATGCTTTGGTATGCAGCAAGAAGTATTACATGTACACTTCCCATTTCAGCACACAGAATATTGAAAATGCTGAGTAAAGTGTAACACAAAAGAAAAGTTTTCTTCTTTCAAATTTTTGCTCTTAACTCTTCCTTCTCCTCAAATCCATCTAGAATAACAGTTTAAGGTTTCCATGCCATTGCTTTTTATCATTGTGCTTAATTTTTTTACTGCTTCTATACTAATATTTTTAGGATTTGATCTTAGCCTTTATTTCGAATTCAATCTATTTTAACTGAAGTTTTAAATTTTAGCTTTAATGTTTAACTTTCATATTAGAGCTCAGCTCTCCTATATTTATGTGAATTAAGAGTTAGTAACACACTCTCATCTGTTTGACATTTCTTCTCAACATTTTATGTTCTTACAATTTTTAAAATTTATTTTCCCAATTGCACCTCTTCTCTTATTCTTTTCTATATCCTTTTATAACATTTGGTGAGAACCTTGGTCCCCTTCTGTGTAAATTGTGTAATGAGTCTGAATTATCAAAAAATAGAGGAGGGTGCAGGTTTATTTCTGGAGTTGTCCTTATGCTTACTTCTCCGGCATCTCCAAACAGATCTAGACCTCACACGCTTTTGAGGAGCACTCAAAAACAAACTTGAAACACTCAATTTAACCTATAGGTTAATCCCTAAAAGATTTTGTTCTTCCCAGGTAGGCTTCCTTCATATGGGAGGGTCTCTCATCTTATGTAGAGAGAGACACATTTTGACATTTTAACCTTTGCACGTATTATACACATGTACCATGAGCCTGAAGGTTTTGCAAATGCAAAGCTAGGGCAGGACCCTCCATTCACTGCCCCTGGCCTGAATCCTGAAGAAATCAGGTGGTTATAGACCTGCTGCCAGTTATAGACCTTATGATTAATAATATAGCAGTGAACCAGAGAAAAATTCTAGTTACACTTGCACACTCAATTTTCTGGATTGACAGTTCCCTTCCAAGAGGACCATCCAGGGTCCTCCAAGTGTTGGAATACACTGACCCCCTTCACTCATTGGAAGGGTTAAGGTGAAGATTCCAAGGAGAATTTGATCCAGATTCTGACAGATGGGTGTTTATTTATGTGGGGAACTATATTGGGAAAATCCCAGGATAAAAAACATACCAGACCCTAAAGAGAAGAAACATGTTTGCTTTAGATCAATTTTTTTGGTTCTCTTTAGGAAAATTCTGTATCGCGATGGATAGAAATGTTCTTCCTAAAGGAGCACTGACTATTCTTCTGAGGAGAATATGATTTCAGAAAGAAAACCTAAATCTATGAAGTCCTAGATGAAAATCAAATTATCTGTGGTTTTTCGCACTTTATATCCCTTCTGGTGAACCCTACTATGTAGTTTTTTTGTCTTATCATGGAGTTAACTTGAATTTCCATATAATGACAAATGTCAATGAACATTTTTCCATGTGTTTCTTGGTCATTTGAATATCATATTCTTTTGGTGAAGTGGCATTCAAATCTTTTCCAAATTTTAATTGTTTTTTTATATTATTATTATTGAGGTATAAGAGTTTTAAATGTTTAACACAAATGATTTGTTAAGTACCTATTTTGAAAATATATTTTTCAGTCTGTGGCTTTTCATTTTCTTAAAAATCCAGAGAGGCTTACGTGTTTTGGCCAGGATCACACAGCAAGCCCGCTTGATTCTAATTCGACCATTGTTTCCAATACGCCATAATAAGGGCGGACTTTCCCCTCATACCACCGAGAAAAGTCTGTGGTATGAGAAACATACCCACAGATCAGGAATTTATGGTGGGGGAAAAGGGTAGTAATCTGCAATTAAAATATGTTACACTTGAGTGTGCAAGTGTAAAAAGAAGAAATATTTATTTCTTAAGAAGAAACCCCATTGGTCATTTCCCATGTGGAAAGACTACCAAGCTCAAGTATTAATAGTAAACCCTTTGGTTTTTTTTAAGACCGTTTCTAATGCAATAAATAAATCTGATTTTTAAAAGCCCTCAGGACACGTGGGTGACATAGTTGGTTAAGCATCCGACTCTTGATTTTGTCTCAGGTCATGATCCCCAGATTCTGAGATTGAGTTCTACATTGAGCTCTGTGCTGGGCATGTAACATTCTTCAGGTTCTCTCTCTTCCTCTGCCCCTCCCCCCACTAAAAATTAATAAATCAATAAACTTTTAAAAGCCCTCAATGTTTGACATGGACTCTATATATAAACAAATTTAAGCTTTAATAGAATGCAAAAAAAATAGCTTTGCAGAAATTTCAGTGGGCCAGTACTATAAAATAGCAGTTTATACATAAGCACAAAATTTTTCTGAAGTAACAGAACCCCCATTTAAGGCCATAACAATGACCTGAGCATTATTCTCTTTTCCATAGGAACACACATTCCAATAGAACATCCCTAGTCCATGAAGAGCACTGGTATGTTGCACTGATCATTTGTATCCTTCCACTTCATTCCCTTTGAAGTAACTGGCTAGGCATAGAAGGATATACAAAGTGACCTAAACATGGACTCAGTCTACCCCTTTGGCCTAATGCTTCTGACCAAATTATTGACTTTATTTTCCTCTAAAAGCAACATTTATTTAAATGTTTCTTAATGACCTGAAAGAATTCCTAGTTATATTCACAGTCACTAATTTAAGACAGTACAAGAAATCACAGAAAAGCATCTTATTTCCAAAAGGATTAACTTCAAAGGAAATTGCAACTTGTGATTTACCAAGAAATTGTCACACTCCAGAGAGAAGATTTTATGATACATGCATAGTTTCTCCTCAACTGAGACAGATGCATATTCTTTCAATTATATGGAAGCAAGTTGTTTTCTCAGTTCTTACAATGCTTTCTGATTTTAAAAAATTTCATTTAAAAGCCTAATTGGAAAAACAGAAAGAGAAACAAATGCCTGGGGAAGATGTTCTTACCCAAGAACTGATCAAGGATTTCTTTGAACCATGGGCTTTAATTATTGGCTCGTCGTTTCTTTTTATCCACACTGTTGGCATGGTTCCAGCTACATGGATGCAAAGGATAGTCTATGTGAGTTTTATTTTTTTTATTTTTTTTCTATGTGAGTTTTAAAAGAGTCACTCAGTACTTACTTCTGCCAACATTGTAGACTCATCATTTTAATCATTTTATTATTTTAATAATTTACTATTAAAATTAATCATTTTAATGATTTATTATTAAAATTAATAAGTTAATGATTAATAATCAATTTATTATTATTTAGTCTGCCTAAAATGCATGCCACTGTTTTCCTTGATAAACAGCAGACTGGGCCTTATCAGGCCTGTAGGTCAGTAAACCTAGAATTACATGCAGAATTTGGACATGAGTATTCCTCAGATGAGGCCAATTCTACATTTTGTTTAAATAAAGTTTTTATTTTTATCAAAATTATATGCTTATGTGTTAGACTTAAATATTTCTGTACTATTGTTATATGAAATAACTTTCCTGACCAATTCCCCTTTGTCCCATTCCCTCCTCTCCTTAGGTAGCTACATTCAATTATTTCCAAGCTGACATTTTAAAGAAATTACTTTGATATTATTAAATAGCATGCTTACTAATTCTTGACTATTCAGCTGTAGTGTTTTCAAAAGGATACCCATTACAGAGGATGAGGATGAATCTTTATTTTCTCTCCCACCACTCTGTACTTGCCTGTTCCTCATCTCCATGTCCTCTTGTTATAGTTTAATCATAATATAAATCAATCATCAACATTTACTTTGATAGGACTATGTAAGCACTATTCCCAGCTGAGTTGCACAATGAACTATGATTACTCAACTTCACTGTACACCTCTTTGTTTTTCCTGGGTTAATAATTGAATACTTGTCTAATTTTCTAGGTAATTATCAATTTAACCTTAAATTTTCAGGCGATCCTGTATCTCTCCTTATAAATAACAAATATATAAGGTAGTCTATCAATTTTATCTTCTTTAAGAAATATCCTCTGGAGTCATCTGAGGTGTTACCATATGGGCCAGTTGTTCACTAAACCTCCATCCCCTCCTAAAGATTCCCTTTTCTCCCCTCTCAATGAGTTTTTTTTATTGTTTTTTTATTTTATACCTTCCTCATTCCTGGGTTACTTTCTTATTTTGATAAAGGATATTTTCTTTTTTTTTATAAATTAATTTTTATTGGTGTTCAATTTACCAACATACAGAATAACACCCAGTGCTCATCCCGTCAAGTGTCCCCCTCTGTGCCCGCCACCCATTCACCCCCACCCCCCGCCCTCCTCCCCTTCCACCACCCCTAGTTCATTTCCCAGAGTTAGAAGTCTTTATGTTCTGTGTCCCTTTCTGATATCTCCCACACATTTCTTCTCCCTTCCCTTATATTCCCCTTCACTATTATTCATATTCCCCAAATGAGTGAGAACATACACTGTTTGTCCTTCTCCGATTGACTTACTTCACTCAGCATAATACCCTCCAGTAAAGGATATTTTCAAGTATCTCCCAAGATAGGATGCACTAGTAGTAAATTTTTGAGAACTTACATATCTAGCAATACCTACTTTTTTTTTCATACTCCGTTGATAACTTGCCTGAGTATAGAATTATACAATTGGAAATCATTTTCCTTTAGAATTTTGTTCTCCAGCTTTTAGTGTCTAGTTGGATTTCCCACTCCTCCACCCCCAAGGGTTCTGTTATGTCTAGATAATTTTCCTTGGTTAGGGTGAAATTTTGCACATTTTTCTAGACACTCATTGGGCCTATTTGCTTAATAACTCATGTATATCGGATCAGGAAAAATTCTTTAAATCATTGCCTGAATATTTTTTCCCTTCATTTTCTGTTTTCTTTCTGAAACTTCTCTTATTTATATAATGCATCTGCTGTAGTTCTCTAACGTATTTATTATTTCTCCCATTTTCCATTTCTTAGCTCTGTTTTCTGGGAACTTAATTTTATTTTCCAGTGTCTTCTGTTGAGTTATTTTTTTTTCTGCTATCTTATTTTTAAATTTTGAGGTCTTTGTTTCCTATGTCAGCATTTTTAGTTTCTTCTGTTCTTGTTTCATGGTTATAATAGCTCCTTTAGTTCTTTCAGGATATTCATCATGTTTTTTAAATCATCTCCTCTTTGTGTGTATTTCTAATCATTTCCTCTGTTTCCTCCAAGTGTCCTTTTCCCTTATTCATCTGTTTAATCTCTCCCTCTCTCTTGAATAAAAGAGGTTTTCCTCAGCTGTCTGGCAAGTCTAAGATGTCTGTTTTAATTTAAGAGTAAGAAAGTAAGAATGGACTCACTAATACATGGGCTAAGACTCAAAGCATGAATTTTATTGTAAGATGAGCAGAGGCACCTAGGTGGCTCAGTTGGTCGAGTGAACGACTCGTGATCTGCTCAGGTCATGATCATAGGGTCTTGAGTTTGAGCCCCGTCTTGGGCTCTGTTCTCAGCATGGAGTCTGCTTGCCCTTCTCCTTTCTGTTCCTCCCTCTGCTTGTGCTTTCTCTCTCGCTCTCTCTCTCTCTCTCTCAAATAATAAATAAATCTTTATTATGAGGGGAGGAGACTGAAGCATTTTATTAGAAGATCAGTGATGTTGGGACATCTGAGTGACTCAGTGGTTGAGCGTCTGTCTTTGGCTGGGGTCATGATCCCAAGGTCCTGGGATCAAATCCTGCATTAGGCTCTCTGCAGGGAGCCTGCTTCTCCTCTGCCTATGTCTCTCCTCTCTCTGTGTCACTCATGAATAAATAAATAAAACCTTAAAAAAAGAGAAAGTAACCCTATGTGTTCAACATCCTTTGCCCAATCACAGATAGGAACAACCTAGCGACCACAACTAGCTAGTGTGAGGTTTGTGCCACCTCTGAACCTCAGGGTTTATGGGTTTAGATCTGTAGAAGCTTCCACCCTCTCCTACCCCAATTCACAAGGCCCACCCATTTGAAGTATGCAGTTAGGATATACTGTCACTGGGTAGTGGATCTCAGTATCATTCCTAAGGTCTCAACTATAAATTGCATATATTTTTTAAATTTTTATTTATTTATGATAGTCAGAGAGAGAGAGAGAGAGAGAGAGAGAGAGAGAGGCACAGACACAGGCAGAGGGAGAAGCAGGCTCCATTCACCGGGAGCCTGATATGGGATTCGATCCCGGGTCTCCAGGATCGCACCCTGGGCCAAAGGCAGGCGCCAAAATGCTGCGCCCCCCAGGGATCCCTAAATTGCATATTTTGAAAGAGATTCAAAGTTTATCCACTGATGTTTCTGTTCATATTATTTATGAAAAGAAATGTTTTCCTTTAAAGTGCAAATATTTAAATGTGTCCTAAGAAGGAATACAAGTGACATTGAATCGGTTTGATACGTAATTTCTAAGGGAAATATTAGATCCTCCTCACTAACCTTTGTTATAAAACACAGTTTAATCCAACCCTGTTCTTTATATAAATATCATATAGAATATTCCTTCTAACACTTCTTGAATTCTAAATTTCAAAGCAATATTTTAAATATTTACCTATGACTTTTTAGCCTTCAACAACTTTTGCCTTCCAAACCTGGAACATTTTGAAATACATCTTCATTTCTCCTAGTATTTTGTTTCTTCTGGCTGTTGTACTCTGCTGAATTGCTAGTGATACCTGGGTAAATCTTCCCACACCTCATTAGAGCAAGAGAGATCATGCCAGGAACCAAAATATAAATCAGTCAAAAGCCATTGTGAGAATAAGTAATACTCAGCACTAAAAATAAGCAAACTATTGATACACATAACTAAGATGCATCTCAAGGACATGATTATGAGAAAAAAAAGCCACACCCAAAGGTCATCCACTGTATGATTCCATTTCTATGACATTCCCCAAATGACAAAATCATAGAGATGAAAAGCAATTCATGATTGGTAGGGAGGAGGAGGCAGGTATGACTCTACAGAGTAGCAAGAGAGAGATCTTTGTGGTAATGGAGTAGTTTTATATCTTGACTGCAGTGGTGGCTACACAAAGTTACAAATGTGATACAATGATACAAAACTATACATACAATGGACCAATTTCAATTTCATGGTTTTGATATTGTAATAACTATGTGAGATAGAACCATTGGGGGAAACTGGGTGAAGGGTACCAGAAACACTCTGTACTATCTTTCCGATTTCCTATGAATATAAAAGAATTTCAGGGGCACCTGGTGTCTCAGTCAGTAAAGCATCTGCCTTCAGGGCAGGTCAGGATTCCAGGGTCCTGGGATCAAGCCACACATCCACCTTTTTGGTCCTTAAAGTTAGGACATAACATTGGCCTGTAAGAAATTTTGTAGAAATTGCCCTCACAGAGTACCAGGGAACACCTCAGAGGTGTAGGGATGTCCGAATGGACCTTTTACACAAGACTGGAGAACATGCCATCTGATCATATTTCCCAGGAGGGCCCAGAGAACAAGCCCTTTGCTGACACAATAAAGAATGCACAAGTACAGATGGCTTGCCCACTTTGATGATATGATGATGGCTATCCTAGAACTAAGGTCTAGTTAATCAGTGGGAATGAGAGGATTCTGGAATGAGAGACTAGCTGGAAGTCCTCAACTGACCAAGGTAAGATGCATGCAGTCCTGTAATGGGCAATGAGCCTTAAGTGGCAACTGGGGTACTTTGATCCACAAAGATCTACGACCAAGTGTAATATTCTGATTAAAAATTAAAAAGATAGGGAACCAATCATTTACGTTATTTAAGAAACAATTGAGAATTGTTTGAATGTTAATGTCAGCTACCACACTGGAAGGTTGTAATCTCTCATTCCGTTCCCAAATCTGATCAAGTTCACAGACCCAGGGCCCATCAATTGATGAGGAGGTGATGTTCAGAAAGGACTCTGAAATGTTTCTAGAAGTGTGTAAAATCAGTATTGCCCCAATCATTCCCCAAAGGGAACGTTAGGCATATCCCAGAGTAACTGTGTGCTCGAGAAAGGGAAATACCCAATATTTTGGGGATTACTGAATATACCATCTGCTCTGACACCAATACCTGGGAATCCAAAAGGCCATCATATTGCCTGCAAGAGTGGGGGCTTATGGAGGCCAGAGGATAAATGAAATCCTATCCCAATGAGGTATCACAGTGGATCACTGGGTCTATAAACCTATTGTGTAGTTTTTTTTCCCCCTCTTTCCCAATCTATAACTGGAATTAATACACTTAGGATCTGGCCCAACCGGGACCTATAGAGAGAGAAGGGACCAACCGGAAGTCCCTGATGTGCACCATCTCTTTTCTATTCAATCTGTTATTTTAGTTGAAGTAGTTAGAAAAAATCTACTTTACACAGATATGTAATTGGAAAGGGTAAATGTTTCATATCGTTTTCAGATAATTGCTGTTCTTTGATACTACACCAAAATTCAACAAGTAGTGACTTTTCACATGTGAGTTTCAGTGTGGAATCCAAAACTGTATCAGTGAACCTTTCATACTTAGTTACTTAATAACCCATTTGCCTGTCTTGCCTTTTGAATACATCTTTTTGCCCGTTCTGGATTTTATAGTATCTTCTTAATACTGACTCATTTCATTATACAATAGCAAAAAAAAAAAAAAAATTCATTATGATCATCCACCAATCTTCTCAGAAAGGTCTTTAGGGATTTAGAAGCTGCAGTGCACAGTGCAGTTAAGCATTTTCCAGAATTCTAATTGTTGCTTTAAGGCTTAAATTTTGTCATAATAAACAAATTCCATCAATTTTCCTTAAGGTGACAGGTTTGCTTCATTCATTTGCAGTAAAGTGTCTGCCAAGTTCCCAAGTCTCAATGACCAGAGTTTGTCCAGCTGTTGTTCTTTCAAGTAAAATGCTACTGTGTGGGAAAAAATGACTAGAAAAACTCAATCCTGAAGACAACCTTCATGCTTTGGTATGCAGCAAGAAGTATTACATGTACACTTCCCATTTCAGCACACAGAATATTGAAAATGCTGAGTAAAGTGTAACACAAATAACGTCTTATGGAAAATAGCTGTATTTTAGACTCGTGAACAGCAGAGTGACACTATTTTACCAGATCAGAAATAAATACTTTTATTTCATCAGGATATTCTTAACTTTTCCCCCTCTGAGTGCCTGGCAGTAGAGAATACAAGTACAGGTCAGTGCTTATGTGATTTGTACCAAGGCATCAGCAGCACTGCCAGCCATTGATGTTGGCATCACTGGTGCTAATATCAACTGAAAAGGGGAAAATCACACCTTATAATGTTATGAAAATAACTGGGAACAGGTCCCAGAATCCCTCAGAAATTTACAAACCATACTTCGAGAACTTCTGCCTTAAAGCCAATGCAGCCTAGTACACCAGGTAGAAATAGAGATTTTATGAGCCCCTAAATGTTATCTTTGTGAAAGTGCCACACAGAATAAGGATCAGAAATTGCAACAACACTTGTCATGAGTCCCCAGCATGCGAGCAAAGGAGGTTCAGTCCCTGGTGTTTCTTTCCACTGTGATGGGAACAGCCCCATGTCCTAGCAGACAAAGAAGACAAAGTTGCCTTTGAGAGGAAGCCAGTCCCCTGGAGTTGTCCTTATCTTCACAGATAACCAGAGGCCCTGGGAACTTCACGTGCACCTTTTCCTATGGCCCTTAGAGCAAGGAACAATTGTGAGAATAGACGTTGAAGAGCAGCTGAAATGCCACAAAATTCCCTATAGGTTGATTTGCAAAACAAGATCTAACCTGAGTCTAGTGAAGGTTCCCTCTTCACTGACAGGCTTGTAATTTCATTAGCAAGGAAATAAATACATCATTGAACTTTCTAAAATGTCTCCATAGTCCCCAGCACAGCACTGGCCCTGAAATAAGACTTAGATAAATACCTGATTCACTGACTTATTGATATAATAAGAAGCTGAGCTGAGTTCGTGGGGTGATGGAGGGGAACATAATGAAGCAAATATGCCCCAGGCAGAGATATTTCATGCAGACTCCCACATAATAGAGGTATGCACTCATGATCAAATTCTCTTAGTTCCATTTCCTGAATTTTTTTATTTGCAGATAAAATATCATTTTTAATGTCTTTTCATTTTCATAGACACTCCATATAGTTTGTCCTGTTCTGTAAACAATTCTCTAGTCTGGCTCATTCTTAGCTCGCCTCACTCTGAGCCCTACAACCAACTGGTGGCCCCAAATAGGGCAGACAGCAGGAGGCTGACTTGCTGCCACCATGTGTCTCAGGCACAGCAGGTGCTGGCAGGGAGTCCTGAGGTCCTTAGAAGGGCTGTGGCAAATGAGAATGCACTGGAAGAGTCTAGTACTTCTCGTGTTATATGGCGAGGACTTGATATCTATTTCCTAGGTATCAAGTGCTTCAAGAGTACCTCCCTCAAAGCACCATTTTGCTACTGTGTCATTTCACAGACATTTCAAACTTGAGAATGCATCCAGCAGCTTTAGTATATGCTGGCATTGAACACAGCACCCAAAGTCCGGTCCAGAATGAAAGAAAGATCTTCATCGAAGCCCTTGCCTCTGCAGAATGCTGCGATTGACTACAATGACCCGAAGAGACTAAATAAGTTATTAAATTTTAGCTCGTGTACAAACCTTCTAGAGGATCCACATTTCATCATATGTATGTATTATATGTTTTATGCATATTTTCCATACATAATATGTATATACAGATTACACATATTTTATGCATATCGACTTATATGTAGTATCCTCTGATATTTTTTTATTTGTTTGATTTTCAGAAAATGAAAGTCCCATTGCCAGCCTTCATCATTAGCAAAATGGGCTCTTTGAGGTATATTTTTTAGGACCAGTGGAAGCCCCCCCCTCGCCAGCCTTCTGAAATTCCCTCTGCTCAACTGCTTGTAGGTGAGCGAAAGCCCTTGCACAGAAGCAATGTTTTATGTACAAAAAAAAAAGCTGTCTTAAAATACACAGTAGAGACAGTAATTTTTAATTCCTTTATACAAAAGTATAAATAATTCCCCATTTGGTGGGCAGAGATTACAAAAGCCTGAGCTCCTGAGGGCAGTGGTGCCATAACACAGTGTGGAGGAGGATGGAGCACCCCTTGGGGACAGAGGAGCTTTAAAGAAGGGAAAGATCAGAGCAATAAACACCAGCTGCCCTTTGCACAACTTCGTCAGGCCAATTCAGAAAATGCCAGTTCTTTGAGACAGTACCACACAAGACAGCCTTATTTAAATAATTCTCCTGGATTCTGGCTGCCCTCCACTAATTGCTTGTTACCCAGAGCTGTCCTAATAACAGAGTTATTTGGTGTTTTCTTTGCTTACTGCTTTCAGAAAAAAATATATTTTAGCTTTTGATGCTTGATTTTGTAATGTCTACATGGGTCTGAATATTTCGATTGGGATCACTTCTCTACAGCAAGTTCTATACAGGAATGGAAGAATCCAAATTGCGCAGGCAGCGTGGCCAGAAAATCCACCTGTTTGTTTGTTTGTTTATTTGTTTAAAATTGAGAAACCAGGGCCACCCCCTTTAACTCCTTCATCCTGACCTGTCTTTATAAATGCTGCTGAGGCCTAGAAACATTCCAATAGAACAAAACACAGAAGAAGAAAGCAAGGACGGAAAACTGCCACGGGTATCCTGCTCCTTCTACTTCAACAAACCTCTCTGCTTAGTAGATATACAGGTGACAAACATGGAGCTTGCTTCCAAAGCCTTGGCCCAACTCTTCCAGGATTTTATTGACTCCTCTTCTCTTTTCTCTTTTTTCAACATTTTTATTTTTCTCTCCTTTCTCTTTCCCTCCCTCCCTCCCTTCTCTTTCTCTCTCTCTCCCACTCTCTCTCCACATCTCAGACAGCTGTGTCTCCGTGTCTCATCGTCAAGCATCTTATTTACTCAAAAACTCAACTTACTTGAATATTGTTAACCCACGACGTCTGAAATTGACTTCTTTGATGCTTAAAACCTCTAGTGCTTAGAGGAGAGTTCTCCAAAAGATGCATGAATAGTAGAAAAAGAGGCATGAGTGAGCCCAAACGTGTTCTAGGTGTATTCTTTATGTTATTTTTAACTTTTTCTTTCCATGACATGAACTCAGAAATGGAATGCATATATAATAAAGAGAGAATGGAAGGAATACACATATTTGCATTACAGTCAGTTTTCCATGGCCCACCAGAATGTAAAATCAATCCAGAGTTATCATGAAGTCAGGCTTTCCATCAGGACTCTGGATGCTCCCTCTGTCCTCCGTGTGGCTCCTCCACCTGCCTCCCTCTGCCGCATTTTGCACACACTGGGTGGGGCACCAGACACCTCTGACCTGCCATTTGCAATCCAGTGGCTCACACCATCTTTCTATACTTGAATTCTGGATTTTTAAGAGGTTCACCATTTTATGAATCATTGTCGAATTACTCCAGTTTGAAGAATACTTCTGGTGGCGATATGCCCAAGTGATTTTATTCTCTACTTCATCTTAAATATTCTCATGATCATTTTTCTCCTTTAAGTTCTCTTTTCTTACTTTTCATTATTTTGCTCTTAACTCTTCCTTCTCCTCAAATCCATCTAGAATAAAAGTTTCAAGGATTCCATGCCATTGCTTTCTATCATTGTGCTTACATTTTTACTTGATCACTGCTTCTATACTAATGTTTTTAGGATTTGATCTTAGCCTTTATTTCGAATTCAATCTATTTTAACTGAAGTTTTGAATTTTAGCTTTAATGTTTAACTTTCATATTAGAGCTCAGCTATCCTATGATTATGGGAATTAAGAGTTAGTAACACACTCTCATCTGTTTGACATTTCTTCTCAACATTTTGTATGTTCTTACAATTTTTAAAATTTATTTTCCCAATTGCACCTCTTCTCTTATTCTTTTCTATACCCTTTTATAACATTTGGTGAGAACCTTGGTCCCCTTTCTGTGTAAATTGTGTAATGAGTCTGAATTATCAAAAAATAGAGGAGGGTGCAGGTTATGCTTGTTTCTGGAGTTGTCCTTATGCTTACTTCTCTGGCATTTCCAAACAGATCTAGACCTCACACCTCATGAGGAGCGTTCAAAAACAAACTTGTTACTCAATTTAACCTATAGGTATAATCAATCATTAAAAGATTTTGTTCTTCCCAGGTATTCTAGGACTTCATAAGGAGAGGGTCTCATCATGTGCTGAGTTGCACAATACATTTTGACATGAACCTTTGCACATATTATACACATGTACCATGAGTTGAAGGTTTTGCAAATTCAAAGCTGAATAGGACCCTCCATTCACTGCCCCTGGCCTAAATCCTGAAGAAATCAGGTGGTTATACCCTGTGCCAGTTATAGACCTTATGATTAACAAATATAGCAGTGAACCATAGAAAAATTTAGTTACACTTGCACACTCAATCAATTTTCTGGATTGTCAGTTATCTTCTCAGAGGACCATATGGGCCTCCAAGTGTTGGAATACACTGACCCCTTCACTCATTGGAAGTTTTATAAATTAATTTTTATTGGTGTTCAATTTACCAACATACAGAATAACACCCAGTGCTCATCCCGTCAAGTGTCCCCCTCCGTGCCCGTCACCCATTCACCCCCACCCCCCCCCCTCCCTCCTTCCACCACCCCTAGTTCATTTCCCAGAGTTAGAAGTCTTTATGTTCTGTGTCCCTTTCTGATATCTCCCACACATTTCTTCTCCCTTCCCTTATATTCCCCTTCACTATTATTCATATTCCCCAAATGAGTGAGAACATACACTGTTTGTCCTTCTCCGATTGACTTACTTCACTCAGCATAATACCCTCCAGTTCCATCCACGTTGAAGCAAATGGTGGGTATTTGTCGTTTCTAATGGCTGAGGAATATTCCATTGTATACATAAACCACATCTTCTTTATCCATTCATCTTTCGATGGACACCGAGGCTCCTTCCACAGTTTGGCTATTGTGGACATGGCTGCTAGAAACATCGGGGTGCAGGTGTCCCGGCGTTTCATTGCATCTGAATCTTTGGGGTAAATCCCCAACAGTGCAATTGCTGGGTCGTAGGGCAGGTCTATTTTTAACTCTTTGAGGAACCTCCACACAGTTTTCCAGAGTGGCTGCACCAGTTCACATTCCCACCAACAGTGTAAGAGGGTTCCCTTTTCTCCATCCCTCTCCAACATTTGTTGTTTCCTGCCTTGTTAATTTTCCCCATTCTCACTGGTGTGAGGTGGTATCTCATTGTGGTTTTGATTTGTATTTCCCTGATGGCAAGTGATGCAGAGCATTTTCTCATGTGCATGTTGGCCATGTCTATGTCTTCCTCTGTGAGATTTCTCTTCATGTCTTTTGCCCATTTCATGATTGGATTGTTTGTTTCTTTGCTGTTGAGTTTAATAAGTTCTTTATAGATTTTGGAAACTAGCCCTTTATCTGATATGTCATTTGCAAATATCTTCTCCCATTCTGTAGGTTGTCTTTGAGTTTTGTTGACTGTATCCTTTGCTGTGCAAAAGCTTCTTATCTTGATGAAGTCCCAATAGTTCATTTTTGCTTTTGTTTCTTTTGCCTTTCATGGATGTATCTTGCAAGAAGTTACTGTGGCCAAGTTCAAAAAGGGTGTTGCCTGTGTTCTCCTCTAGGATTTTGATGGAATCTTGTCTCACATTTAGATCTTTCATCCATTTTGAGTTTATCTTTGTGTATGGTGCAAGAGAGTGGTCTAGTTTCATTCTTCTGCATGTGGATGTCCAATTTTCCCAGCACCATTTATTGAAGAGACTGTCTTTCTTCCAGTGGATCGTCTTTCCTCCTTTGTCGAATATTAGTTGACCATAAAGTTCAGGGTCCATTTCTGGGTTCTCTATTCTGTTCCATTGATCTATGTGTCTGTTTTTGTGCCAGTACCACACTGTCTTGATGACCACAGCTTTGTAGTACAACCTGAAATCTGGCATTGTGATGCCCCCAGCTATGGTTTTCTTTTTTAAATTCCCCTGGCTATTCGGGGTCTTTTCTGATTCCACACAAATCTTAAAATAATTTGTTCTAAGTCTCTGAAGAAAGTCCATGGTATTTTGATAGGGATTGCATTGAACGTGTAAATTGCCCTGGGTAGCATTGACATTTTCACAATATTAATTCTGCCAATCCATGAGCATGGAATATTTTTCCATCTCTTTGTGTCTTCCTCAATTTCTTTCAGAAGTGTTCTATAGTTTTTAGGGTATAGATCCTTTACCTCTTTGGTTAGGTTTATTCCTAGGTATCTTATGCTTTTGGGTGCAATTGTAAATGGGATTGACTCCTTAATTTCTCTTTCTTTCTTATCTCATTGTTAGTGTATAGAAATGCCACTGATTTCTGGGCAAATTTTGTTTCCTGCCTGCCACACTACCAAATTGCTGTATGAGTTCTAGCAATCTTGGGGTGGAGGCTTTTGGGTTTTCTATGTAGAGTATCATGTCATCAGCGAAGAGGGAGAGTTTGACTTCTTCTTTGCCAATTTGAATGCCTTTTAATGTCTTTTTGTTGTCTGATTGCTGAGGCTAGGACTTCCAATACTATGTTGAATAGCAGTGGTGAGAGTGGACATCCCTGTCTTGTTCCTGATCTTAGGGGAAAGGCTCCCAGTGCTTCCCCATTGAGAATGATATTTGCTGTGGGCTTTTCGTAGATGGCTTTTAAGATGTCGAGGAAAGTTCCCTCTATCCCTACACTCTGAGAGAGTTTTGATCAGGAATGGATGCTGTATTTTGTCAAATGCTTTCTCTGCATCTAATGAGAGGATCATATGGTTCTTGGTTTTTCTCTTGCTGATGATGAATCACATTGATTGTTTTACAAGTGTTGAACCAGCCTTGTGTCCATGGTGGGGGCCATAAATCCCCACTTGGTCATGGT
This sequence comes from Nyctereutes procyonoides, assembly GCF_905146905.1. Taxonomy (NCBI): domain Eukaryota; kingdom Metazoa; phylum Chordata; class Mammalia; order Carnivora; family Canidae; genus Nyctereutes; species Nyctereutes procyonoides. Next base: position 39,693,493 of record NW_026575082.1, read on the forward strand.
GAATAATTTTCTTAATGTGTTGTTGGATCCTATTGGCTAGTATCTTGTTGAGAATTTTTGCATCCATGTTCATCAGGGATATTGGTCTGTAATTCTCCTTTTTGGTGGGGTCTTTGTCTGGTTTTGGAATTTAGATCAATTTTAGATCAATTTTCTTTTGGAAAATTCTGTATCTGATGGATGAGAAACAGTCTTACCTAAAGGAGCACTGAATATTCTTCTGAATTCAGAATATGAGACATAAAAGAATCTTCTAAATCTGGAAGTCCTAGATTGAAAGATCAAATTATTTGTTCATTTTTTTTAACTATATTCCCTTCTGGTGAACCCTAGTATGTAGTCTTCTGTCTTATGAGATGGAGTTTACTTGAATTTCCATATAATGACAAATGTCAATGAACATTTTTGTGAATGTGTTTCTTGGTTCATTTGAATTCTGGATTCTTTTGGTGAATTGGCATTTCCTTGATCTTTGCAAATTTTAATTGGTTTTTTTTGGGTATTTTTGTTTTTATTATTAAGGTATAAGAGTTTTAAATGTTTAACACTAATGATTTGTTAAGTACCTATTTTGAAAATATTTTTTCTTCTGTGGTAGCTGATTTGTTTCTTAACAGATCCAGAGAGGCTTATAGTGTTTTGGCCACTGTCACACAACAAGCCTGCTTGATTCTAATTCCACCGTTGTTTCCAATTCGCCATAATAAGGGGGGACTTTGGCCATACTGGGTCTTCTGCTATGAAAGTCTGTGGTGTTGAGGAAAATAAGGGCAGATCAGGAATTTATGGTGGGGCCTGGAGAGGTCAAGTAATCTGCAATTAAAATATGTTACTGAAATTTGTGCATAGTGTAAAAAGAATGGGCTTTTATTTCTTAAGAAGAAACCCTATCTAATTGGTCATTTCCCATGTGGAAAGACTACCAAGCTCTCTATTAATAGTAAACCCTTTGTTTTTTTTAATAATTTCTAATAAAATAAATAAATCTGATTTTAAAAAGCCCTCAGGACACCTGGGTGACTTAGTTGGTTAAGCATCCGACTCTTGATTTTGTCTCAGGTCATGATCCCCAGATTCTGAGATTGAGTCCTACATTGAGCTCTGTGCTGGGCTCCTGTGTAGCATGCTTCAGGTTCTCTCTTCCTCTGCCCCTCCCCCACTAAAAAATTAATAAATCAATAAACTTTTAAAAAGCCCTCAATGTTTGACATGGACTTTTTATATATAAACAAATTTAAAGGTTTAAAGAATGCAAAAAAATAGCTTTGAAGAGTTAATCAGTTAGAACCCAGTACTATAAAATAGCAGTTTATACATTTTCAGAATTTTGCTGAAGTAACAGTAGGGTCTTTTAAGACCATAACAATGACCTGAGTGTTATTCTCTTCTCCATAGGAACACACATTCTAATAGAACATCCCTAGTCCATGAAGAGCACTGATATGTTTGTACTGATCATTTGTATCCTTCCACTTCATTTTTGTTGAAGTAACTGGCTAGGCATAGAAGGATATACAAAGTGACCTAAACATGGATCTCAGTCTACCCCTTTGGCCTAAGCTGCTTCTGACCAACTTATTTTCATTTTATTTTCAGTCTAACTTACATTTTTTTTGTTTGGATTTTTTTAATAAATTTTTTTTATTGGTTGTTCAAATTTACCAACATACAGAATAACACCCAGTTAAATGTTTCAAGTGTCTCCCCTGTGTGCCCGTGACATGATCATTCACCCCCCCCCCCCCTCCCCTTCCACCACCCCTAGATCATTTCCCAGAGTTAGAAGTCTTTATGTTCTGTCTCCCTTTCTGATATCTCCCACATTTTTCTTCTCCTTCCCTTAAAAATTCCTAGTTATTAATTCACAGTCACTAAATTAAGAAAGTAAAAATTTCACAGGAGAAGAAAATGCAATCTCCTAAATGATTAACTTCAAATAAGAAATGATCTTCTTGTGATTTACCAAGAAATTGTCACACTTGAGAGAGAAGATTTTATGATATAGAGCATAGTTTCTCCTCAACTGAGACAGATGCATATTCTTTCAAAAATATATGGAATCAAGTTGTTTTCTGAGTTCTTACAATGCTTTCTGATTTTAAAAAAGTGACATTTCATTTAAAATAAATAATTGGAAAAACAGAAAGAGAAACAAATGCCTGGGGAAGATGTTCTTACCCAAGAACTGATCAAGGAGTTCTTTGAACCATGGGCTTTAATTATTGGCTGGTCATTTCTTTTTATCCACACTGTTGGCATGGTTCCAGCTACATGGATGATGGATAGTCCATGTGATTTTAGTTTTTATGAGTTTTAAAAGAGTTTTAAAAGAGTCACTCAGTACTTACTTCTGCCAACATTGTAGACTCATCATTTTATCATTTTATTATTTTAATAATTTATTATTAAAATTAATCATTTTAATAATTTATTATTAAAATTAATAAGTTAATGATTAATAATTTATTATTATTTAGTCTGCCTAAAATGCATGCCACTGTTTTCCTTGATAAACAGCAGACTGGGCCTTATCAGGCCTGTAGGTCAGTAAACCTAGAATTACATGCAGAATTTGGACATGAGTATTTCCTCAGATGAGCCCAATTCTACATTTTGTTTAAATAAAATTTTTTTTTTTATCAAAATTATATACTTATGTGTTAGACTTAAATATTTCTATACTATTGTTATATGAAATAACTTCCCTGACCAATTCCCCTTTGTCCCATTCCCTCCTCTCCTTAGGTAGCTACATTCAATTCTTTCCAAGCTGATATTTTAAAAAAATTACTTTGATATTATTAAATAGCATGCTTACTAATTCTTGACTATTCAGCTGTAGTGTTTTCAAAAGGATACCCATTACAGAGGATGAGGATGAATCTTTATTTTCTCTCCCACCACTCTGTACTTGCCTGTTCCTCATCTCCATGTCCTCTTGTTATAGTTTAATCATAATATAAATCATCTGTCAACATTTACTTTGATAGGACTATGTAAACAGATGATTCCCAGCTGAGTTGCACAATAAACTATGATTACTCAACTTCACTGTATTTCTCTTTGTTTTTCCTGGGTTAATGATTGAATACTTGTCTAAATTTTCTAGGTAATTATCAATTTAACCTTAAATTTTCAGGCGATCCTGTATCTCTCCTTAGTAAATAACAAATATATAAGGTAGTCTATCAATTTTATCTTCTTTAAGAAATATCCTCTGGAGTCATCTGAGGTGTTCCCATATGGATGCCAGTTGTTTACTAAACCTCCATCCCCTCCTAAAGATTCCCTTTTCTCTCCTCTCAATGAGTTTTTTTTTTGGGTTTTGTATTTTATACCTTCCTCATTTCTGGGTTACTTTCTTATTTTGATAAAGGATATTTTCCAGTATCTCCCAAGATAGGATGCACTAGTAGTAAATTTTTGAGAACTTACATATCTAGCAATACCTACTTTTTTTCATACTCCGTTGATAACTTGCCTGAGTATAGAATTATATGATTGGAAATCATTTTCCTTTAGAATTTTGTTCTCCAGCTTTTAATGTCTAGTTGGATTTCCCACCCCTCCACCCCAAGGGTTCTGGTATGTCTAGATATTTTCCTTGGTTAGGTGAAATTTTGCCCATTTTTCTAGACACTCATTGGGCCTATTTGCTTAATAATTCATGTATATCAGATCAGGAAAAATTCTTTAAATCATTGCCTGAAAAAAAAATTCATTGCCTGATAATTTTTTCCCTTCATTTTCTGTTTTCTTTCTGAAACTTCTATTATTTATATAATGTATCTGCTGTAGTTCTCTAAACTTATTTATTATTTCTCCCATTTTCCATTTCTTAGCTCTGTTTTCTGGGAAATTAATTTTATTTTCCAGTGTCTTGTGTTGAGTTTTTTTTCTGCTATCTTACTCTTTTTTTTTTTGAGAGGTTTGTTTCCAATGTCAGCATTTTTAGTTTCATCTGTTCTTGTTTCATGGTTATAATAGCTCCTTTAGTTCTTTCAGGATATTCATGATGTTTTTTTTCATCATCTCCTCTTTGTGTGTATTTCTAATCATTTCCTCTGTTTTTCCTCCAGTGTCATTTTCCTTCTTCATCTGTTTAATCTCTCCCTCTCTCTTGAATAAAAGAGGTTTTCCTCAGCTATCTGGCAAGTCTAAGTTGTCTGTTGTCTGTTGTAAGAGTAAGAAAGTAAGAATGGACTCAGTAAATACCATGGGCTAAGATTCAAAGCATGAATTTTATTGTGAGATGAGCAGAGGCACCTAGGTGGCTCAGTTGGTTGAGCTGAACGACTCTTGATCTGCTCAGGTCATGATCATAGGGTCTTGAGTTTGAGCCCCGTCTTGGGCTCTGTTCTCAGCATGGAGTCTGCTTGCCCTTCTCCTTTTTCTGTTCCTCCCTCTGCTTATAAATTCTCTCTCTCTCTCTCTCTCTCTCTCTCTCAAATAAATAAATAAATCTAATTTTATTATGAGGAGAGACTGAAGCATTTTATTAGAAGATCAGAATGATGTTGGGGGATCTGAGTGACTCAGTGGTTGAGCGTCTGTCTTTGGCTCAGGTCATGATGATCCCAAGGTCCTGGGATCAAATCCTGCATCAGGCTCCCTGCATGAGAGCCTGCTTCTCCTCCTCTGCCTCTGTCTCTCTCTCTGTGTGTCTCTCATGAATAAATAAATAAAATCTAAAAAAAAAAGAAAGTAACCCTATGTGTTCAACATCCTTTGCCCCTATCACAGATAGGAACAACCTAGCAACCACAACTAGCTAGTGTAAGGTTTGTGCCACCTCTGAACCTCAGGGTTTACAGGTTTAGATCTGTAGAAGCTTCCACCCTCTCCTACCCCAATTCAATCTCACTATAGGCCCACCTGTTTGAAGTATGCAGTTAGGATATACTGCCACTGGGTAGTGGATCTCAGTATCATTCCTAAGGTCTCAACTATAAATTGCATATTTTGAAAGAGATTCAGAGTTTATCCACTGATGTTTCTGTTCATATTATTTATGAAAAGAAATGTTTTCCTTTAAAGTGCAAATATTTAAATGTGTCCTAAGAAGGAGAATACAAGTGACGTTGAATCAGTTTGATACATATTTCTAAGGGAAATAATTTGATTAAATATTAGATCCCCTCACTAACCTTTGTTAAAAAACACAGTTTAATCCAACCCTGTTCTTTATATAAATATCATATAGAATATTCCTTCTAACACTTCTTGAATTCTAAATTTCAAAGCAATATTTTAAATATTTACCTATGATTTTTTAGCCTTCACCAACTTTGCCTTGCAAACCTGGAAGATTTTGAAATACATCTTCATTTCTCCTAGTATTTGGTTCCTCATTGGCTGTTGTACTCTGCTGAATTGCTAGTGATACCTGGGTAAATCTTCCCACACCTCATTAGAGCAAGAGAGATCATGCCAAGAACCAAAATATAAATCAGTCAAAAGCCATTGTGAGAATAAGTAATACTCAGCACTAAAAATAAGCAAACTATTGATACACATAACTAGGATGCATCTCAAGGACATGATTATGAGAAAAAAGCCACACCCAAAGGCCATCCACTGTATGATTCCATTTATATGACATTCCCCAAATGACAAAATCATAGAGATGAAAAGCAATTCATGATTGGTAGGGAGGAGGAGGCAGGTATGACTCTACAGAGTAGCAAGAGAGAGAGATCTTTGTGGTAATGGAGTAGTTTTATATCTTGACTGCAGTGGTGGCTACACAAAGTTACAAATGTGATAAAATGATACAAAACTATACATACAATGGACCAATTTCAATTTCATGGTTTTGATATTGTAATAACTATGTGAGATAGAACCACTGGGGGAAACTGGGTGAAGGGTACCAGAAACACTCTGTACTATCTTTCCGATTTCCTATGAATATAAAAAGAATTTCAGGGGCACCTGGTGTCTCAGTCAGTAAAGCATCTGCCTTCAGGTCAGGTCAGGATTCCAGGGTCCTGGGATCAAGCCACACATCCACCTTGGACTCCCTGATCAGCAGAGAGCTGGCTTCTTCCTTTGCCCCTCTCCTTGCTCATGTTCTCTCATGTTCTCTCTCTCTTTTCTCCCTCTGCCTCCTCTCTCTCTCTCTAAGTAAATAAATATTTTTAAGAAAAATAATTTCAAAATAAATTTTTAGAGAAAATTTTAAAAAGAATTAAGAGGGCACCTGGGTGGCTCAGGCAATTAAGCATCCAACTCTAACTTCTGATTCAGGTCATTGTCTTAGGGTGGCAAGATCAAGCCCCATGTTGGGCTCCACACTCAGTAGGGATCTGCTTCTCTTTCCTGCTCTCCCTTTGCCCCTCCCTCCACTCATGCATGCTCTCTCTCTCTCAAATAAAGAAATCTTTTTTTTAATTTAAATAAAAAGAACAAAGAAACCAATATCTTTTAATAATCAAAGCTTAGATACCTGAAATTTATACATTAGAAATTGCTTTGAAGTACACCATCAGTTGTGGGCACCTTCTGTCCTGTTGTGTCTAGAGATGAAGTGAGGCAGTAAAACTCCCAGATTCCAGGTAGGAACAAATGAGTTTTATCTCACTACATCATGTTCTACATCACCACAGTGCAATTCATTTATACAGTTTGAGGATCCATGTACCATAATTTCTGTATTGAGTTTGGAATTTAGCTTGAGTCTTAATTTCTAAGTTTGTGCTTCTTTTTGGCTTCTACCTATTGAAACGGCATGTTTTTTTTTAATGCTTTAAACTTGAATGTCTGTATTCAGTAATACAGCACCTTAGAATTTTGCATTTTTTTCTTTATTACTTGTCATATAGTTTTATTACTCCTTGAAAAATTGTTTTCTTTTATTGTTCTGGGCTAGAGACTGTTAAAAGGTGGCAGCAGTTGCTCAGAATAACAACAACATTTTATGGAGAAGTTTAGAACCTTTATTCCATGAAGAAAAGTCATTCTGAAGTTTTAATGGTGCCCCTATCAATCATCACAATTATGTTCTTGTTTGAACCTGCACTACTGGAAAACAATGTGTGATATTCCCCCAAATCAAATTTTAATGAATAACAACTTGGTATTTACTGCATTGTTATTGTATTCTGGTAGCTTTGATTTACACTTGAATCCTATCAACCATATATTTAGTTGATATGAAACGCATTCCCCAGGCTAAAAACGGACTATATTCTATTCACAAATTGATGATTTTTAAACATAAAACTTATTTTCTCGTAGTAACACTATGACTTATAGTTGATTCACAGATTAATCTACAGTCAGATTTAAACCGAGAATTAGATGTATTACAACCAGAACTGTCATGGACCTATCCACTATCATTAAAGATTTGTTGATGTTCTTCCAAAAAATCAAACAAATGCACAGTTCTTTGAGGAAGATATATTCAAATAACAGAGTAAAATGTCTCATATTTCCTCATATTACATTTTCTAACTCCAATTGCTTATAATCTTGCTCACATTTTGTCCAGTTCTGGCCTCGTGCTGACCTCCTAAGTTCAGTGGGAGATAAGGCCTCCAGCAGGAAGTTCGGATTCCACAAAGGGCACCCTGCAGGGCAAGGAGGGCAATTTGAATCCCTTTGCACCTCATCTTCCTTGCCAGTCATCAGATCAGTGGCTCTCAATCTGAAATGCATCCTTCCCTATCTGCTCTGTGATCCTGTTATTGTTAGCCCTTTGAGCACTTCTCTTTCAGAGTGAACACAGCATCTGAGGATGCAGGAGGGACACTCTTCTTTGGGTTCTGTGTGTGGGTGTGAGGGTATCAGCCTGTTTCTTCCAGAGACACTGATACAGAGTGCTTCTTTGTCCATCAATCCACCTTGCAGCCTCCACATGCTGTGGCCTTTCCATGGGAACCTGAGCCCCTCTAAGAGCACCAGCACGGTAGAAACCTCATACCCCAATTCCCTCTGTGGCCCTCACAACCCTCTGCCCCTCTTGTGCCATGTAGGTTCCTACTGAGCCTCTGGAACCCATGGCCCTGCAATCCTGCCCTACTTGCTAATCACCTGCTCGCTTCCTGCCGCTCCCATTCCTGCTGGGACAAAGCTGTGAACTTCTTCTCTACTATCCAGGGGTGGAGAAGGGGGCAAATAGAATGGGCAACATGAGAGAGACAGTAAACCTAAAGAAGAGGTTAATCCTAAAAGTAGGGTGATGGTTGGATATATGCTAACATGCATCATTCCATTCTTCTCAACAGCAAAGAAATGACTGTACCTACCAAAAGAAAATTCAAACAAGGAGATTTCATAGGTTGAAATGAGAGAGCTCCATGGGGCTGCTAGTCAACATCTAAATGGCTTCCCTGGGAGATAATGAAGAGGTGGAGGTTTCTGTTTCAGGAGGAGAGATTGACAGTTCTTGGGAAGCTTCAAGACTCCTTGGTCTCTTGGGGATGTCCTTGGATTGACCACACCAGATATTTGTGTGTAAATTGTATTCTGATGACCAGACTGTTTATGTATTTGGAGAGGAAGGAGGATCTATGTTTGGTATGCGATTCCCACTGCACAAGATATTTTACAAAGCGACAAGGACTTCTGTGCATTGAGATGAAATTGGTACCATCTAAATTGAGCATATTTTCTGGGGAGATTCAAAAATTGTATCGTTAACTAAGGGACATTTTGAATAATTTCAGTTGTGCTTTTTCTGAAAAGGGAAATAGTGTAAAAAATGAGACTTCATGATATAAATTGAATCTAAAATCAGCAAAGGGATTAATAACCTAAGTTGATATTGATATAAATTAGCTGTGAAGCTGAATAATGCTTTTGGGTATGAAGGAAGGATTAAACCAGAAACTAATTAGGCAATGAAGGATCCAAATGACTGTGTCGAATTAAGATTTGAAAGTAAAAAAAAAAAAAAAAGATTTGAAAGTACTTGTGATTTAGAGTCAAAAGATCCACATTCCATTCCCATGTCTGCCACCTGATGAAATTTACTTGCCTCCAAGTGCACAGTTTCCTCACAAGTGAAAGGGGGGGGGCTGAATTAGATGATTGTTGAAATCTTCTCTGGATTTGGCAATCTATGATTTAGCAGGTTCACAAGTCATCCAAAAATAACCTCTGGTCCAAGCTGATTAATTTAAACAAAAGTCCTATATTCATTCATTCAATAAATATTTATTAAGCAAATGTTACATAAAAAGCGTTGTAATACTGTTGTAATAGATATTCGAAATGCAACGTTTGTCGAAGGAAGTTTGAGTCTGACCTATCTGTACCTCATCCCAATAGAGGTATCCTGAAGAGCATCAAAAGGCACATACAGTTTGGGAGAGACGTTGGAACTGGAGCTAAGGATTTGTGAGGGATCAGCATGTACTTCTCTTTTGCAATCGGTGAATCATTAATACTAAAGGTGAGCACCAAGGGTCGCATTTATTAAGGTAGCACATAGACCCATGGTCTCCTCTGGCCTATGGAATCTGGTGACAGATAGTACTGCCATTGATTCCTCATTCTCAGACACAAATTACTTTTCTTCTTCTCTACTGTATTCTCCATAGGTGTCATCATTATGTCTCTCACTTGAAATGTCTTGTAGTTATTAAAATAATTTCTCAAGAGTATACACATTTCAAAGGTAATTTAGTAACCTAAAGGGATTATCTGACAACAGTGGAATGTTGGACATCAGTGATAAGCTCTTGGAGGGATATTTCTATGAGGGGGGTTTACCAAGCCCTTAAAATTATATCATCAAGGTGAACATAAACTATGCTAATGCAAAATGCATATTATTGAGTTTGCTTTTGCAAGCCATGGTAAATCATTCCATTCTTTTTTTTTATTTTTTTTTTATTTTATTGTTTTTAATTTTTTTTAATAAATTAATTTTTATTGGTGTTCAATTTACCAACATACAGAATAACACCCAGTGCTCATCCCGTCAAGTGTCCCCCTCCGTGCCCGTCACCCATTCACCCCCACCCCCCGCCCTCCTCCCCTTCCACCACCCCTAGTTCATTTCCCAGAGTTAGAGGTCTTTATGTTCTGTCTCCCTTTCTGATATCTCCCACACATTTCTTCTCCCTTCCCTTATATTCCCCTTCACTATTATTCATATTCCCCAAATGAGTGAGAACATACACTGTTTGTCCTTCTCCGATTGACTTACTTCACTCAGCATAATACCCTCCAGTTCCATCCACGTTGAAGCAAATGGTGGGTATTTGTTGTTTCTAATGCCTGAGTAATATTCCATTGTATACATAAACCACATCTTCTTTATCCATTCATCTTTCGATGGGCACCGAGGCTCCTTCCACAGTTTGGCTATTGTGGACATGGCTGCTAGAAACATCAGGGTGCAGGTGCCCCGGCGTTTCATTGAATCTGAATCTTCGGGGTAAATCCCTAACAGTGCAATTGCTGGGTCGTAGGGCAGGTCTATTTTTAATTCTTTGAGGAACCTCCACACAGTTTTCCAGAGTGGCTGCACCAGTTCACATTCCCACCAACAGTGTAAGAGGATTCCCTTTTCTCCACATCCTCTCCAACATTTGTTGTTTCCTGCCTTATTAATTTTCCCCATTCTCACTGGTGTGAGGTGGTATCTCATTGTGGTTTTGATTTGTATTTCCCTGATGGCAAGTGATGCAGAGCATTTTCTCATGTGCATGTTGGCCATGTCTATGTCTTCCTCTGTGAGATTTCTCTTCATGTCTTTTGCCCATTTCATGATTGGATTGTTTGTTTCTTTGGTGTTAAGTTTAATAAGTTCTTTATAGATTTTGGAAACTAGCCCTTTATCTGATATGTTATTTGCAAATATCTTCTCCCATTCTGTAGGTTGTCTTTGAGTTTTGTTGACTGTATCCTTTGCTGTGCAAAAGCTTCTTATCTTGATGAAGTCCCAATAGTTCATTTTTGCTTTTGTTTCTTTTGTTTTCGTGGATGTATCTTGCAAGAAGTTACTGTGGCCAAGTTCAAAAAGGGTGTTGCCTGTGTTCTCCTCTAGGATTTTGATGGAGTCTTGTCTCACATTTAAATCTTTCATCCATTTTGAGTTTATCTTTGTGTATGGTGCAAGAGAGTGGTCTAGTTTCATTCTTCTGCATGTGGATGACCAATTTTCCCAGCACCATTTATTGAAGAGACTGTCTTTCTTCCAGTGGATCGTCTTTCCTCCTTTGTCGAATATTAGTTGACCATAAAGTTCAGGGTCCATTTCTGGATTCTCTATTCTGTTCCATTGGTCTATGTGTCTGTTTTTGTGCCAGTACCACACTGTCTTGATGACCACAGCTTGTCCACTCTCACCACTGCTATTCAACATAGTATTGGAAGTCCTAGCCTCAGCAATCAGACAACAAAAAGACATTAAAGGCATTCAAATTGGCAAAGAAGAAGTCAAACTCTCCCTCTTTGCAGATGACATGATACTGTACATAGAAAACCCAAAAGACTCCACCCCAAGATTACTAGAACTCATACAGCAATTTGGCAGTGTGGCAGGATTCAAAATCAGTGCCCAGAAATCAATGGCATTCCTATACACTAACAATGAGACAGAAGAAAGAGAAATTAAGGAGTCAATCCCATTTACAATTGCACCCAAAAGCATAAGATACCTAGGAATAAACGTAACCAAAGAGGTAAAGGATCTATACCCTAAAAACTACAGAACACTTCTGAAAGAAATTGAGGAAGACACAAAGAGATGGAAAAATATTCCATGCTCATGGATTGGCAGAATTAATATTGTGAAAATGTCAATGCTACCCAGGGCAATTTACACGTTCAATGCAATCCCTATCAAAATACCATGGACTTTTTTCAGAGACTTAGAACAAATTATTTTAAGATTTGTGTGGAATCAGAAAAGACCCCGAATAGCCAGGGGAATTTTAAAAAAGAAAACCATATCTGGGGGCATCACAATGCCAGATTTCAGGTTGTACTACAAATCATTCCATTCTTAAGATTAAACCGGTATTATCCTACTTACTTCCACTTTCAATATAGACATAGCCAGGCAAATCACATATGTATTTACTAAATTGCTCAAGTACTTCCCATTTTCAGGAGGTTTTGTGTGCATGTATAACCAAGAAATATTCTCATACTTAATGGTACTGTGAACAGATTTCTGTTATTTATATGCTCTTCATACTCAAATCAGTGTATCATAGAGTACAATTTCTTTCACTCTATATCTTTCATTAGATCTATCTCTATCTCACTAAGCATTCAGTTAAATATGCTCAACAGAGTTTATCAGTTAAATATGCTCAACATGAGAGTAATGAATTCATTCATTCATTTATTTATTAAACCTATATAAGTTGAGGTCCTAATATATACTAAGTGCAGCTTAACTTTTGAAGAATATAAAAGTGAGTTGGGGTACCTAGGTGACTTTGTTGGTTAAACATCTAATTCTTGATTTCAGCTCAAGTCATGATCTCAGGGTCGTGAGACTGAGCCCTTTGTTGGGCTCTGTGCTGGGCACAGAGCCTGCTTGGTTTCTCTCTCCCCTTCTGCCTCCACCTCTTCCCCCTTTTCTCTCTCCCTTCTCTCTCTTTCTCTCTCTCTCTCAAAAAAATATATGTAAAGATTTATATAAAAGTGGATATATAAAAAACAGAGTGTTTCAACTGTCAAGTGGGAAAGACAAGTAAACTGAAAGAGTTCTATCATTGCTTATAATATAAAAATTATATATATATACATATATATAATGAAAAGCCAAATAAAACTTTAAGAGCTATAAACAGATGAATTTATAATCATATATCCAATGTCCATACTGCCCAAAGCTATTTATAGAGTCAGTGGAGTCTCTATCAAAATTTCAATAACATATTTCACAGAAATAGAAAAAAAATAATCCTATGAATTATATGTAACAAGAAAGTCCCCTAATAGCCAAAGCAATCCTGAGAAAGAACAAAGATGGAGGTATCACACCTCCTGGTTTCAAATTATATTACAAAACTATTATAATCAAAATAGTATGGTATTGGCAAAAAAAGAAAAAGACATAGATGAAAACAGATATTGGCAAACATAGACTAATGGAACAGAATTGAGAGCCCAGAAATAAACCTACACATATACAGTCAACTAATGTTTGACTAGAAATCCAAGAATACTCAATGGGGAAAGGGTAGTTTCTTCAATAAATGGTGTTGAGAGAACAGGATATATTATATGCAAAGGAATGAAATTGGACCCCTATCTTAACACCAGTCAGAAAAATTAGTTTGTGGTAGATCAAGTTCTTAAATGTAAGACCTGAAACTATACAACTTTAGAAGAAAACACAGGGTAGAGCTTCCCAACTTTGGTCTTGGCAGTGATTTTTTGAATATGAAAACAAAAACATAAGCAGCAAAAGGAAAAATCAACAAGTGGAACCACATCAAACTAGAAGGCTTCGGTGCAGCAATACAAACAAAACAAAAAGGCAACACAGTATAGAGAAAATATTTGCACACCATATATCTGATAAGTGATAATATCCAAAATATGGAAGAACTCATCAACTCAATAGCAGAAAAACAAATAATTAAAAAACAGGCAAAGGATCTGAATAGACATTTCTCTAAAGAAGACATAAATGGCCAACAGGTCCATGAAAAGGAGCTCAACATCACTGAACATCAGGAAAATGCAAATTACAACCCCAATGAGATGACATCTCACACCTGTTAGAATGTCTGTTATCAAAAGGCAAGAGAAAACAAGTACTGGTGATGTTATGGAACCTTTGTGCAGCATTGATGGGAATGCAAATCGGTATAGCCATTCAGAAAACCAGTATTGAAGTTCTTCAAAAAGTCAAAAATGGAACTTCCATAGGATCCAGCAATCCCATTTCTGGGTATATATCCGGAAATATATAAGAAAATGAAATCACTGTCTCCGAGAGTTGTCTGCACCCATGTTCATTGCCATTATTATTCATAATAGCCAAGACATGGAAACCTAAGTGTACATCAACAATGAATAGATAAAGAAATAAGGACAATGTGATTTTATATCTCTATATAGATATAGAATAGATCAGCCATGTTATTCAGCCAAAAATAGAAAGGAAATCCTGCCATTGTCAACAATGTGGATGAATCTAAGGGCATTATGCTAAGTGAAATAAATCAAAGAAAAGACAAATATTGTATGATCTCCTTTACGTGCATAATCTTAAAAAAGCCAAACTCAGAGAAACAGATAGTAGACTGGTGCTTGCCAGGGGCTGGGGGGCAGGGGAAATGGTATTGGTCAAGGATTATAAACTTCCAGTTCTAAGATTCATAAGTTCTAGGAATCTAGTAGACAGAATGATGACTATAGTTAACAGCACTAGGTTGTATACTTGAAAATTATTAAGAAAATAGATCTTAAGTATTCTGACCATCAAAAGAAGGTAATTTGTGAGACGATGAATGTGTTAACTAATTTTCTAGTGGCAATCATTTTGCCATATATACAACGATCAAATCAGCATGTTGTACATCTTAAACTTCCAAATGGTATATGTCAATTATATATGAATAAAGTTGGAAAAATACAAGACTTTTCCCACTGATTTTCATTGCAGTAAAACTTACAGTGACTTCTGATATTTACCAAATACCATATAGTCTCTCTGAAAACTGTGTAGAAGAATATCATCTAACATTAGGTGTAAAATTATGTCATATATTTTAATTTGGCCAAAGAAATTAGAAAATATATTCTGCTTCATGTGAAGTTTTCTTTGAAGACTCCGACTTGAAGAATATTGCATGAAATAAAGAGAATGAGTTAAGAATCTTGCATTATGAATGGAAAATAATAATTCAATTCATATTCAAAGAATATATTCATATTCATAATTCACAGTCAATTAAAATACCAGAGGCAACTTTCTCTAAAACTACCAGCAATAAATAGAAATACGTATGTCGAGAAATAAAAGAAGATATGGAATTAATTATATAATGACAAAAAAGTTTTTTTAAATGTGTTACATCTTTCTCACTCTAGTGGTTCCTAGTTTGTTTTGCTACATAAACATGTATTTACATGAATGTGTTTTGCATCTTGAGTTCATATCAGTTTATAGTTTTATATCATCCTGCTATACACTCTTACTGTGTACATACACAGGAGAATTCTGCATATATGAATTTCTCTTTATAGAAACTTTCATCTCAATAGATTTTTTCCCCCTCCTAGTCCATAATGCTCTAAGGATTGCTTACTGGTCAATGTTGATTTTAAAAATGCTAAGTGTGGGTTTATCTTTGATCTCATGTTTGACTTTGCAAATGAAATGACTCGGATTTGGGAAGACTAGGTGTGTGTGTTGGGCTTCCTGCTGAATGGTGACGGCCATTCCAGGCTCTCAGAAATAGCAGAGACAGATCTACAGCTTCACTCATAGCCTGTTCTTCATGGTGAGCAAAGTACCTATGTATCAGTAGATTACTAAAGAGACTATAAAAATTGTTAAAATATAACTCAATAGGAGTTGAAACTTTCAGGCAATTGAAATATTAGTCTTCAGATCAAGAGAGGTTTTATTACTGACGTGTTGGAGCAGATCTCTCTGATGAACAAAACTGACACACTTGGGCACTGTACCCCTTACAGGAAATGGAAAACTATTTATAATTGCCTCAGTGGAGTGTATGAGAACTGACCCTGTCCGGCTGACCTCTTTCTCAACACTGTCCATCCTTAGTTACAGCTATCCATTATATATTTTGTAAGTGTAATTATTCTCATAGGCCCATTTGGAGGTTGCATGATATTGGCCTTATTTTCTCTGGCACATTTGTATGTAATCAAAGATAAACCCACACTTAGTATTTTTAAAATCAACATTGACCAATAAGCAACTCTTTCTTCTTTAGCAGATTGCAAGTGGTAAGACAGTGCAGTCTCTCTATTAAAATGAGATTTCTTTGCTTCGTAATTTCCAATAACAAATACGATGCAACAATGGATCCTCCTTCTATAATTTTGTTACTTCATGCTCTCTTTCTTCATAACCCTCATCAGAACCTAAAAACCATTGGAAAAATGCTAAAGTTGGTAAAACTGCATTTTTACACTTGAATTTCCACAACAAACTCAGGATTCTCTCACCCCTAAAAACCTAATAAATTGATATAAGCCCAGATAAATTAACCTGTGTATAACCTACTCTGCTTGCAAAGGATTCTAGAAGCAAACAACCCATAAGCAATGCTACATTTCTCTGGATTATTCGAGATGTTACATTAATTCCTTTGGGCTCTATTTTTTTAATCTCCAAAATGGAGAAAACAAGTTAGCCTCATGTGGTTTTTGTAGGCTGAAACAAGAGAATTAAAGAGGGACAAACTGTACATGAACTAAGTGATTCTCTGCCTGGTTGTACAGCAGAGTCTTCTGGACAACTTTAAAATTGATAGAATATATTCTCGGAGATTCTAATTAAATAGATCTGGCTTGGAGCCCAGGGATCTGTGTTCTTAACCTCATACCAGAGGTTCTGATGGGTAATGGTAACCAATTAGCTTAATAAAAGTTACCTTTATTGCTTTCTAGGATCCAAGTTTCCATCTATTCCTTGTCGCTGTCCTGGGTGCTGCTGGAAGTAAATCAGTCTGATCCTAGGTTTAAGCTGGTTCACCCCTATAAGCCTTCACTTTCTTACTTGTATCTTTTTCACTCACTGTCTCGTATCCTTTTTACTTTTCCTCCTGAGCCTTGAGTTCCTGGAGCTTCAGAAAACATTAGGACACCAGCCCTTGCAGCCTACATGGCTGTCCGTTTGCTACCCTCTGCTGTATTACCATTGCAGCTGGCTTGAAAGCCTTGACCTCAATTGAACATTTCTAGAACACTTTGTGGCAAAATTGACCCAGACCCTGCTATGGCATAGCCAACGATTTTGCCAAAATTGTGCCATGAATTATTGTGGTTGATATCATAATTTTTAATTTTGTATAACTCTTCTCAGAAAATATTTAACACATTTCAGCGTAATTTTTTTAAACCTCTTCCTTGTTCCTGAACAGCCTTTAAACTTCAGGACTTCAGGAAGTGGTAATATATCAGCTACATTAGTTACAGCCGCATATAACAAGAACCCCAAAATAAGAACAGCCTAGATACTACAGATTATTTCTCCTTTGTGTAAGAGACATCCAGAGATGGGCATAACAGAGCTGATATGGCAGCTCCATTGTAAAAAAAGGGCATAGGGTTTGTGAACTTGTTATACTATCCTAGCAGGTGGCTTTTATTTATAAGATTATCTCATCCTATAGTATTGTTGGAGTTCCAGTGTTTGCATAAGCATTTCTGTTACCCAGTAGGGAGGGGAAAGCAAAACAGAGATTTCTCCCAGACGAACCAGTTCTTTTTAGGTGTCCTCAAGGAAGTCCCAACAGTTCCACATTGCTATAAGGCTACGATGCTGCAGAAGTAAGGCAGTGTGGTCATCTAGCTGGGTACATTGCCATCCAGAATAAAACTGGGATTATTTTACTAAGGAGACAGGGATAACAGATACTAGGCAGCAAACTGCAGTCTTTGCCACAGGGTGATCAATAAAATAAATACTGCTAATGATCCCATCACAGTGAGATTTCCAACCCAGCTACTTAGTGTATTCTCTTTCATGTAATGTCTGGCCAATAAAACTGGTTGTGGAGAACGTAGCTGGGGGAGTATTGATGATGGCTTTCTCTGATTCCTTATCCAAGAAGTTGTTGAAAATACAACCAGGGAGACAGGAAACACAGGTCTCAACAGTAATTGCTGTTACTTTCTGGCCACTTCCTTTGTGTCAGGAGAATTACATGTGCTACATTATTGAGTCCTTACAACAAAACCAAGGGATTATCATTCCCATTGTACAGATGAAGAAACTGAAACTTAGAGAAGGTTAAGTAACCCAAGCTGTGCCCTTTACCCCAAGTCTGCACTGCTGTTGCTTGAAACAACTATTGCATGGCCTGTTTTAGGGTTGGGAGTCATTATGAAGCTGAAAGGTAACTGCAAGTTTATAAGCTAAGAAATATTAACAGATGCCTACTAGGGGATTCACATTGGAATGTGGGCATAGAGGGGACGTATCATCACATAATCACCACTTTTCAGAGCAGCATTTTCACAGTGTGCCCTTCAACTGGATATTAAATGTTATTTGATTTAAAAAAAAAAGCTACGGTGAAATAAGTTTGAGAAATATTGGGTAAAATCAAGTTAAGCTGGAGTTTTCAAAGTACAGAAGAGTTCAGAGCTTTAAACGTGCCAGTGTGCTTTCTCCATGTGTTCATTTTATACCTTCTACTCTTGTCAATATGCACATAAGAAGTAATATAATAGGTAGAACTTCTTCCTAACATTGTGCCATTTTTTCCATTTGGCTAAAGCGTTTTTCCTTTCTTCACCCTGTCTTTTCCTAGATCCCATCTAGGAATTATATCTAATTTTTTTTAATCTTCTGTTGTAAACATAAGATCATAAAATACTCATTTCTCTGTTAGTTTTCCCACTCAGAAACATGGGCATCCCTTGAGGTCAATACATATAGATCAAGCTCATTTTGTGATAACTATGTGATATCCCATATAATTTACCAATGACATTCAAAATAACAAACAATTGGTAAATGTCAATTGTATCTCAGTAAAACTGGAAAAAATTGTTTTTGTTTTTTCTGGACATTGATCAGTTAGAATGGTCTTCTAAAAAATAAAGAAAAAAAGGAAAAAAAAAACCCTGTTTTATTCCAATTGATTCTCAAACCTGCTGAGCAATTTCTAAACCATTTCTGTATGAGTTAATGTTAATATTTCTTGGGTTTTTGTCACCACAAAAATAATTCAATAAATTTTATTGTAGGGTAATATTCTTATATCCTTTTACAGAATAAAATTGCAATTATCTACTAATTAGCATTTAAAATCAGTGTCTTTATTTCTATAAGAAATGGTCACCAAAAACTGGGATTGCTTTTTCAAAGGGTACATGTATTTTTTAATTACTAATTTTGATTGTTATTACCTGAGAGACTCCAACTACCAGTGACATGAGAGTGCCTGTTGCCTACCTTTTTGACGGCATGAATTTTCATCACATCCTATTTTTTGATAATCTAATGGGCAAAAAGTAGAATTTCTATTTTCTAATTGACATATTCCTACTAAAATGGAGGATAAACATCTTTTCACTAATTTACTGGCACTTGGATTTCCTCTTGGCTGAGTTGCCTATTTATATACTTTGCCTCTTTTCTATTACTTATTTCTCTTTTTCTTGTCAGTACATAGGTTTTGCATATTGGGGCACCTGGGTGGCTCAGTAATTGAACATCCAACTCTTGATTTCAACTCAGATCATGATCCCAGTGTCCTGGGACTGAGCCCTCCATTGGGCTCTGTGTTCTGCAGGGAGTCTGCTTGAGGATTCTCTCCCTCTCCTGTCCCTACCCTGTCTCTCAATAAGTAAATAAATATATATTTTTTAAATTCTGCATCTTAACCTTAATCTGACATAAATACTGGACATGGTTCCCCCTCACTATTGCTTTTCATTTAACATACTTTCTTTGGATTTACACAAATTTTAATCATTGTGCAGTCAAATTTGCCTCTTGTTTTAAAGATTCCATGGGATCCCTGGGTGGCTCAGCGGTTTAGCGCCTGCCTTCAGCCCAGGGCGTGATCCTGGAGACCTGGGATCGAGTCCTACGTCAGGCTCCCTGCATGGAGCCTGCTTCTCCCTCTGCCTGTGTCTCTGCCTCTCTCTCTCTCTCTCTCTCTCTCTCTCTCTCTGTATCTCTCATGAATAAATGAATAAAATATTTTAAAAAAATATAAGTGGATTATGACCTTGATAATGTAATGTTTGGAAAACATAGCAGTTCTTTCACCATAAAACCCAGGAGAGGCTAATCTCCTGGTGGTGGGTCCTATGTAGCCTTTCTGTTGTGGAAATAAATAACATGACCACTTATGAGAAAGAACTATCACCACAAAAGAGAAATCATTGCTCAATCAGGGTGAATTTAAGGGTGGAAATTTAAAATGCAACAAAAATGTCAGCTGTTTAGGAATAATTGGTCAAACGGAACATTCAGTCTCACTTGAATGATTTTAGATTATGAGTCATGATTTCTTCTCAAAAGTTAAGTATTGCAAACCCCTGTGAATTTTAAAGTCTAGTAAATAAACCAAAAAGAAAAAAAAAGGAAAACTAAGCTGGTTGGAGTATAAAAAGATGTTAAAAAATGAAAGTTCACTCGGGGATATGAGCAGATTTAAAGTTCCAGAAAATATCTGGAATTGATTTTTTTCTTAATGTTGCTCATCATTTCCTTCTAGAGATTATGTTGCTTCCCTTCTTAGAATTCTTCT
Source organism: Nyctereutes procyonoides (assembly GCF_905146905.1). NCBI lineage: Eukaryota > Metazoa > Chordata > Mammalia > Carnivora > Canidae > Nyctereutes > Nyctereutes procyonoides. The sequence goes on from NW_026575082.1 coordinate 39,713,880, forward strand.
CTCCCTGATTCTATTATCCAAATCTTACCCATAATGAGGGTTTTCTTCTCCAGGAAACTTACCCTGTCAGAATTTACAGAAGAAGTCTCTTTTATGAAATCTGGGAGACTTTGTCTTTAGATACAGTATTTCTAAAGTTTAGTTCTTTGATTCTTCAATAGGATTTTCGGTAACCAGGGGGCAAAGACCACAGTGGTTTTGCTTCTTTGTCCTTTTTCTCCTTCTCCTTTTGCTTCTCCTTTTTATTCTCCTTCCTTTATTTCATTTGACTGCTGGCCAATTGCTAGAGTTGAATGTGTTTTCTATTTCAAGGTGCTTCATATAATTTGGAGAACGTGTTGTCCAGTGGAAGGGTTTGGAGTCAAACAGGCGTGGCTTCTAATTAATACTCTGACGACGATCAAGTAACTTCTTTGACCTCTGGCTAATTTCTTCTCTTTATTTTTAAGTGACTGCTTTAAAATGTTATGACTGTTAATATCATTGTGAAATTAAAGTAGATAATGTACGCAACCTGTTTGACGTATAGAATATACTTGAACATGTCCTCTCTCCTCTCACCTTTATTTTACTCATTTGACTTTGTGATGATCCTAATGTTTTATTTGGGTTGTGAAAACTTACGTGGCAAATCTAAGTGAAGATGTTATTTCAGATAACTGTGGTGCTACTTTGAGGCATTTGGGAAAGTGGAAGATAAATAGAGTTATTTGTATAAAAAAGAATTATGTAGTGAAGTGGATGGTCATTTTGGTGGTATAAATATTGTTCTTTCATTTCAGTTTTCTAACTTCTCTTCCTCTCTTCTTCTTTCCCTTCTTTCCTGCCAGCTTCTCCCCCCTTCCAAAGCCTAACTCCTATATCCAGAGATAAAAAGAAATTTAAAAACTTCAATATAGTGGTTATAAAGTAGACATGGGCATATATTCATTTTATAACACCTCAGACAAAAAAAAAGGTATTTCATTACTTCAGTCCTTAGTTTGACAGACAGAAGCAGTATACACATAATACATTCTTTCCATTGACAAAGTATATCCTCTAGAAACTCACAATTGTGAATTTGAAACTGTACAGGACTCTGATTCGGCATATCTTGCTGTCATTAGAAATTTTTTATCTAATTCTGGTGGTTCAACTTGACATTTCTTCCCTACCTTTCCCACTGATGATTTACATTTCTGATGATATATAAAATTAACTGCATTTCCCTAAACTTAATCTCATTTTATATCTTGTCTACATTTCTTTTTACTCAGGTCCATTTGTCTAGCTTTTCTGTCCTTACTGAAATTTGCAACACCATCCAATTGATTGTGAACTGAACATTTCATTTCATAATCTTTCTTCCAAACCATTACTGATCGTGTTAAGTAAGACATTCATTTTCTATCCTTTAGTCACTTCTTCAGTGGGCTCTGTTTTCATTATTATTTACCTGTATTTGTAGCCCTTAAATACTTTTTTTATTCTCTATTATAATGTTTTTAAGGGGGCCATTTTAAATTTTGGAATAAAATTTTATGATACACAAAATGTTACCAGAACTGGAATACTTTATGTCTATGGTACTTTATTTCTCTCTCTCCTCTCTCTCCCTCTCTCTCTCTCTCTCTCTCTCTCTCTCTCTATATATATATATATATATATATATACAAGCATACATATGTATATGTATTATATTATATATAATATAAAATTTATATGGCTCATATAAATAAATTTAATATAAATATATTAAAATGTGAAGAAATTTACTCACTCCCAAATATAAATATATATTAATACATAAATATATATTAAATTATATAATATATTAATATATAATTATATATATTAAATTAAAATGTTAAAAAATTGCATTTTCTTTTATAATGGACCAGTGTTGCCTCTTTGTACTTTTAATAAGTTTTTAGTATCTTTTCAGTTTTTTTAATATTTATTTATGAGAGAGAGAGAGAGAGAGAGAGAGAGGAGAGAGAGAGAGGGCATGAGCCAGTGTGGGAGGGGTAGAGGGAGAGGGACAAGCAGACTTGCCGCTGAGCAGGGAGCCTTAAGTAGGGCTCAGTTCAAGGACTTTGAGATCATGACAGGACCTGAAGCAGGTGTTTAACCAACTGAGCCCCTAGTATCTTTGAGTTTTTTTCTTGCTTTTTATTTGCTCATTCCAGAATGGAAAAGTTTTGTGTAGTAGAAAATATGAATGGGATTCGCCTGGCTATTTGCTTTATTTCACTTTTGAGCAATATGTTTAATACCATCTTTCTTGAGAAAAATTTATTTGGTTGATTTTTATAATAACTACTTTAGCATAAGAGATAAATCCCTATACTTTGGGGACCCTAATGTAACCTTGTATAATTTAGAAACAGTTTTTCTAATTACTGAACTTTTTATAACTTTGATGATGACATTTACTTCTAAACTTTTCTCATATTCATATAAATAAGTCTGTATTTACTATTGATCTCATGACCTAATTTTTCTCTCTGAGCCATTTTTTTTTCTTTTTGTCTGAGAAAGAAGATGCATTTTCAAAATACCTAAAGACTAGGTTAGATTAAAAATATATATTTCTGGCATTAAAGTTTTAGTTGCACCTGTAGTCACTTATTTTGACTAACCATTGGAATAATTTTGCCTATAACAGCTCCTTTTTATTACTTTCGTACTGGCACTTAAGAAAAATACATGTGCTGCCATCTGAAACTGGCATCCTTACCTCAGCCTTAATGTATTCACTTAGGAGTAGTTGTAAAATTCCAACTTAAAGTACTTTGGGGTCTGCTTCCTGTTCTAACAAGCTCCGCTGGAAAAAAAAATATCTGGGAGGGGTGCACACCCAGGAATAATTTAAATATAAATATGGGAAATAATGTTAGTCTCACTCTATGAATATATTTATCATTTTAATTGCTGCATAGAGATCCTAATTACTGTTTGTCCTTACCGTTATTAATTATAATTTTTATTTGGTTTCTTTTGATACCAATGTAAGGAAATGTTTTCTAAGAAGTAAAGCTCTTGTAGCATAGTGTGATCTCTAACAATATAAAGAAGTATTCAAAATAAATACACAAACAAAGAACTATTCAGGCAGATTTACAATCAGAGATTAGTTTGAATTTCTTAAATCTTTGATGTAAATGGGCACTTGACTATATATTTAAAATTTTAAAAAGATTTTGGGTATGGTTGACACACAATGTTACCTTAGTTTCAGGTGTACAACATAGTGAACACCTGATTATATATAATAGAGCTTCTAAGTTTACTGCTCCAGGCTAGTCTTATTCAAAATTTAAAATTAAACCTAGTTTTCTTTAAGGCTTCTAACCTCTATTTAGCTCATTCTATTTGAATGTGCAAGAACTTAGTAATCAGGTACTAGGGCTATTTATTTGTTGTATCCAGTAGATCTGGCAAAGACTCCAGATGGTTCCAAAATTTTTCTTTCAGCAAGAATAAAACTTCCCTGTGCTATGTTTCTTTGATTCATTGAACCTAGCTATAATAGGTTGTATTAAATTATGTGATCTAATTTATGTTAATGTAAACTAGCCAATAGGTTGTAAACTTCTTCCCAAATAGTTTTCCCTCTATCTTATCAATAGGAAGAATTTTAGAAAGTGCAACTTAACAATAGAAGAGGTAAATTGGTCATGTTGATGTATATTGCATCTCCCACACCATAAGGCATTTTTATTTGCCTATTTTTCCCACAAGTAAAATCAGTTTTGTTGAGTTGACTTCAGCGTTAGGGGCTCATCTGGGTTAACTGAACCTGATCATGTTTATCTCATGAGATTTTAATTGGTCTGATATAAGTATGATGCATTATGCATTCAGCCCCAAATTAGTGATAATCTATCTATGGAATGCAATATAGTTATTGATTGCATTTATCACATTTTAATATACTAGGAATGCAGTTTTTCTAAAATTTTAAACTTTAATATGTTTTTGACTAGATTATCATTTACATGACTCAATCGTTCAAAAACTGTAAAATGACAGTAAAAGTTTCCCTAAAACAAATCTTTCTCAGCCACCTGATTTTTCTTCATATAGGCAACCACAGTTATCCCTTTATTTATATCTTTATGAAAATACTGTATGTATATGTAAGCAAGTACATACATACAAACACATCTTTATCTTTTTTTAAACCAAGTGGCCAAATATTATAATCATACATATCAGATATCATTATTTCACATTAGTACAGAAAGATGTTAGTTATCCCTTTACTATGGTTGCAATATATAGATGTACCATAGTTTATTTAACTAGTCCCCTATAATAGATATTTAGTTTTTTCCCCAAACTTACTCTAGTTAAAACAGTCATACATTGGATAACCTTGTACATAAGTTATTTGTACCCATCTGTGTTGAATTATATTTGCATTAGTTGAATTAATAATATTTGGCCCTGATTTAATATTTGGTGCCTTGCCTTATTCAGTTTTTGCAAGTTCAGTTTTCCTTTTATTCGGTTAAATTTATAAGCATTTCCAATTAAAACATTTCTTGTCACTGAAAATGAAAGAAGGTTAGACGTTTTTTTTTAAAATTACCTTTTAAAGAATGAAGCATGAGATGGTTGATTTCATTAAATTAAAGAAAAAGGACAACCCATGCGACATTAGGTTTTACTTATTTGACTAGCATAGCATGAGAATATTAGAACTAAAAGGATTTCTAGGATGCTTTTCTGTAGTAAGCTAAAGAATCAATGAAGGGGGATAAAGCTGCTTTTCTTATTTCTAACACCAATTACGATATGAATTTGAATCTGGATATGGCAAAGTTTTTGGTTTTCTTGCTTCCCAGGCTTGGTGTTTACTATGAGAAAGAAAACAGGCACTCATTTGAGGCTGATTGCATTATGGATACAGGGGCAAAATCATAACATCTCTCTTCCTATAATCACATTTTCACCTCCTCATGCAGTGCACACCTGTGCCTTGTTGGCAGTTGTACTCAATGGGAAGTCACACATCACATAGCTCCAGTAAGAGAGGAAATTAGTTTCTTGCAATATGTGTCCTTTCAGATGACACTGGGTGTTTCTTACTGAAGATCTGTGAACTAAATAAATAAAAAGTCAGAAGAGAAACTTTGAACAGAATTCAGTGCAAAGAGCTTCTGGCATGATGGGTACAGATCTCCATGCCATGGGTAATGGAATCATAATGACTTTAGTAAATGCTCATGTCTCCGTTTATTTAAAATTTAATAGCAATTCAAGGAAGAAAGCTTTAGATTAGAATTATGTATACCAAATCTGCACTTTGCATGAATTTTCAGACTGGCTCAGCTGAACAATTAGGATGTGGCAATGCATTCATTTGCCATATGAGTTCAACATTGTCTTTGTCTACCCCACCCCCTGCCCAGCCCTCACTGGAAATATTTTGCAGCTGTGTGACTTTCACATGGTAAGACTCTGTCTGAATTTCTCTTGTAAAGCCAAGATAGTTCTTGGAACTTTCACTTTGCTGGATACTTTTCAGCTTCCCAAATATTTAATCTTTTCATTTTGGTCTTATTACTATTAACTACTTTCATGCTATCTCTCTTATCTATGACTTTATTTTACATATTTTACGACTGGACTGTGACCTCCTTGGGTATATTTTGCTACTTCCTTAATACAATTACTGTCTGTATATAAAGGGAAATTACTGCATTTATATTTAATTTGTCAAGCTGGATTACTCAATGAGCAGAGATCATATATGATTAGAGCAAAAACAAAGAAGGAAAAGTATTCAAGACTTTATTTGAACTCATGTGTTTATTTTACAATGAACATGAATGTAGTTATATTCAGAAAAATCAAGATTTTGGTGGAGTTTCTTAAATTCATATTTTATGACTCAGTGTTGTTTTATTTAGAAACAGACCCAAGAGACCATCAGGTCTCTTGTGATCCTTAGGATCTTTAATAATTTTAATCTGATCCTACTCATGCATTCTTCCAACCATTATTTTCTCTTCTTCCCAAGTTCCCAGATATCAGAAAAGAGAAAATCTATTTTTTTTCCTTTCAGTTGTCTCCCTCATTCTTTTTTATGGGTAGGCTATTGTGTCTACAGAGCAAAAATAGTAATAGTTCTAAAATCATGATCTATTTTATGGGTTAGCAATGATGGCACATAAGCCAAATCCAGTTTGCCACCAATGTCTGTATGGCCTACCTGCTTAGAAGGTGTAAAAGTGCTTTTACACTTTTTAAATGGTAGGAAGAAAATGAAAAGAAAATAGTATTTCCTGATAAATTAAAATTATATGGAATTGGGAGACCTGTACTTCCAGGAAGATGAAGTAAATAAACTTCTATGTATTCCTCTTCCAAGGTAAATCTAAAAACATTACATATGAAACAAACAAAAAGACCCTGAGAAATAGAAAAAAGACAGACCAGTTAGAGTCTTCAGGACCCAAACAATAACACTATGGTATTTTTTTAACACTATGGTATTATGAAGAGTTTCCTTAGTTTTCTTTTTGCCTCATACACGGTACACTTGGAGCCGAAAGAACCAGAAGCCTGGAAATGTCAATGGTCACACAAGAACAAAAGCTTTTCTTTCTAGCCAAACACTGGGAAAGAGACAGCATAGGAAGACAAAATTTTCTGACAATTACCACTATACTTCAGCCACACACCACAGAAAAGATTAGTCCAATTCCCAAGTCTTCTGGCAAAGACTGAGTATGAAATCTTTGCAAAGCTGTAATGAGGCATTCTGACCCCCCTGGGTTTTCTATCAGGGTCCATGTAGTGGGTCCCTACTTCCATCTCTATAGCATCTGTGGAAGACGTGGAGAGCCTAGATTCATATCTAGTAATGATGAGATGGGTCTTCTCCTTCTCACTATGGTAGTGTCAGAGGAAGCCTAGTGGGAATTCAGAACTTTCACCAGTGCTCAAATGTAATGAGGTTCCCCCTTACCATCCCATGGTGTCAGTGGAGGTACAACTGTGATCCCAGGAAGAATAGTATTAGTGGAGGCCTAGTGGGGAGCTAGAACTCCCACCCTGCCAGCAGGATCAAGGAGGCCTTTCTGCCCTTGAGAGTCAGTGCATGTTAAGTGGAGAATCTAGATTTCTCCCCTCACTTTTAAGTAATGAAGTGGAGTAATACTCCACATTTTTTCCTTTGGAACAGTGTCAGAAAAAAAAGCTAAAAATAGAGGGCTTGAAGAGTGCCCAGAATCTCATAACACAATAATGAAAAATGTCCTGTTTCCGCTTGAAAAATCTTAACTTAAATGAAAAAAAAATCATTAGATACTAATATCAATAGGACAAAAATCTTAGAATTCTCTGACAAAGATTTTTAAAGCAGTCATCATAAAAATGCTTTGATGAGTGGTTACACAGTTGAAATAAATGGAGAAACAGTAAGTCTCAACAATGAAATAGAAATTCTCATCAAAGAAATAGAAGCTATGAAGAACTAAAAGGTAATTTTAGGATTAAAAATACAATAACTGACATAAAAAACTCAATAGGAGGACTCAACACCATAATAGAAATACCAGAGGAAAGAACCAGTGAACTTGAAGATAGAAAAATAAAATTTACCCAGTCTGAACAACAACAATTGCTTGAAAAAATAAACAAAGCTTCAGGACATGTAGAACTATAACAGAACATCTAGTACATCATTGTACTCTCCAGAAGAGAGGAGAAAGAGGGTGGGATTAAATAATATTCAAAGAAATAATGGCTAAAATCTTCCTAAATATGTTAAATGTCATTCAAGAAGTTGTTCAAGCCCAGAACCCGGAGAAATCCACACTGACACACTATAATTAAACTTCTGAAAATTAATTCAATTTATGAAACTAGTAGTACCTAGAGACCAAAACCAAAGTGGTTAGAAAGAAAGAAAAACTATAGAATTCTATCCATACGGTGGGATGCTACTGAGCAGTGAGGAGATACAAATGTGACTCATGCAACAATTTGGAGGACTCTCCAGAAAATTATCCTACATATAATGAGTCAATTGCAAAAGTTGTGTTATAGCATAATAGAAATGACCAAATTATAGGATGGAGAATAGATTGACAGTTGCTAGGAATTAAGAATGAGGGTTGGGGGAGAAAAATGGGTGTGACCGTGAAAGGACAACGTGAGGGTTTTTTGTGGTGCTGTAGCCATTCTGTATCTTGACTACATCAATATCAGTATATTGGTTGTTCTATTGCACTATAGTTTTGTAAGATGTTACCATTGGGGAAAAAGGATGAAGGATGTATGAAGTCATTACCACCCATCACTAAAGGTGTCCCAAGCAGAAGTTGGACATTGGAGCTGGAAAATTACAGAAAGGCAGAAAACCATAGAGGTCTTATCAGCCCATGACTTCTAGGATTCTAAAACTGGGGGGAATTTGAACATTAAAGTAATTACACTTAAGTTCATCGAATTCAATTTTAGCCTATAATTCTAATATACTATTTGTGTGGCACAGATGCAGTTCCATTCTTTACCGAAAGGAGACAACCGTGTCCTTCAAAGTGTAATTCTTGTGCACAGAGTTGACATTCAGAAAACGTGATCTGAGAGGCCATGCACCTCAAACTGTAAACAATAAAGGAATACTTACCCCTAAATTTTGACAGTGACCTTTAAGTATTGTTCTATTTCCTACCTGTCTAATAATATTAAGGTTTAGGTTGGAATATGGAAGCATGAATTTAGCTCTGGGGAAAATACCACTGTTTATAACCATGGGAAGAATTAAAAAGGAAGGCGGAGTTTTTTTAAGAGTTTTAAAATAATAATCCATGGGTACAATAGACTAAAAAAGTAAAAACAAACATTTTACTTCCAACATGTTTTTATTAAATTTCATGTTTTATTTTTAATAAAAAATAACTTAAACATACTCTCTTGTGACAAACTGCCATAAGCTAAACTTTCTTAGATTGGTTCAGAGTTAGACAGGAATTAGATTTAAACCATTTATACTTCTACTTATATATTTCATCAATATGTTTTTCACAGTTCACCGATGACCTACCTCAGCGTTCACAGAGCATGGCACCAGCATATGCTTGGAACGTTTGATTGCTTCAAGAGAAGAAGTGATCGCAGGTTACAAAGTGAGTTTTTATTCGGCTTTCTTTTATGACACTTATCCTCTCTTGCCATTGGCCTCAGGCTTCCTGTTCTCCAAAATTCTTAGGCTAACATTTCATCTCTTTATCTGTTCAAGGGTAGCAAGCTTGTATCCAGTTCTACATGAAATTACAATGTGTCACCACTCTCCTAGAGACATCTCATATTGCTTTTAATAATGTGTCCATCTTCTGTCATGAATAGGCAAGCACTAGTTCATCCCTCAATAGATGGTATTGATTCACTAAACCCTACAGATTTTTGACCTTTTTAAAAAGCGATTCCCACTGCACAAGATATTTTACAAAGTGACAAGGACTTCTGTGCATTGAGATGAAATTGGTACCATTTAAATTGAGCATATTTTCTGGGAGATTCAAAAATTGTATCATTAGCTAAGGGCCATTTTGAATAATTTCAGTTGTGCTTTTTCTGAAAAGGGAAATAGTGTAAAAAATGAGACTTCATGATATAAATTGAATCTAAAATCAGCAAAGGGATTAATAACCTAAGTTGATATTGATATAAATTAGCTGTGAAGCTGAATAATGCTTTTGGGTATGAAGGAAGGATTAAACCAGAAACTAATTAGGCAATGAATGATCCAAATGACTGTGTAGAATTAAGATTTGAAAGTACTTGTGATTTAGAGTCAAAAGATCCACATTCTATTCCCATGTCTGCCACCTGATGAAATTTACTTGCCTCCAAGTGCACAGTTTCCTCACAAGTGAAAGGCGGGGGCTGAATTAGATGATTGTTGAAATCTTCTCTGGATTTGGCAATCTATGATTTAGCAGGTTCACATGTCATCCAAAAATAACCTCTGGTCCAAGCTGATTAATTTAAACAAAAGTCCTATATTCATTCATTCAATAAATATTTATTAAGCAAATGTTACATAAAAAGCGTTGTAATAATGTCGTAATAGATATTCGAAATGCAAAGTTTGTCGAAGGAAGTTTGAGTCTGACCTATCTGTACCTCATCCCAATAGAGGTATCCTGAAGAGCATCAGAAGGCACATACAGTTTGGGAGAGAGGTTGGAACTGGAGCTAGGGATTTGTGAGGGATCAGCATGTACTTCTCTTTTGCAATCAGTGAATCATTAATACTAAAGGTGAGCACCAAGGGTCGCATTTATTAAGGTAGCACATAGACCCATGGTCTCCTCTGGCCTATGGAATCTGGTGACAGATAGTACTGCCATTGATTCCTCATTCTCAGGCACAAATTACTTTTCTTCTTCTCTCCTGTATTCTCCATAGCTGTCATCATTATGTCTCTCACTTGAAATGTCTTGTAGTTATTAAAATAATTTCTCAAGAGTATACACATTTCAAAGGTAATTTAGTAACCTAAAGGGATTATCTGACAACAGTGGAATGTTGGGCATCAGTGATAAGCTCTTGGAGGGATATTTCTATGAGGGGGGTATTACCAAGGCCTTAAAATTATATCATCAAGGTGAACATAAACTATGCTAATGCAAAATGCATATTCTTGAGTTTGCTTTTGCAAGCCATGGTAAATCGTTCTGTTCTTAAGATTAAACCGGTAGTATCCTACTTACTTCCACTTTCGATATAGACATACCCAGGCAAATCACATATGTATTTACTAAATTGCTCAAGTACTTCCCATTTTCAGGAGGTTTTGTGTGCATGTATAACCAAGAAATATTCTCATACTTAATGGTACTGTGAACAGATTTCTGTTATTTATATGCTCTTCATACTCAAATCAGTGTATCATAGAGTACAATTTCTTTCACTCTATATCTTTCATTAGATCTATCTCTATCTCACTAAGCATTCAGTTAAATATGCTCAACAGAGTTTATCAGTTAAATATGCTCAACATGAGAGTAATGAATTCATTCATTCATTTATTTATTAAACCTATATAAGTTGAGGTCCTAATATATACTAAGTGCAGCTTAACTTTTTAAGAATATAAAAGTGAGTTGGGGTACCTAGGTGACTTTGTTGGTTAAACATCTAATTCTTGATTTCAGCTCAAGTCATGATCTCAGGGTCGTGAGACTGAGCCCTTTGTTGGGCTCTGTGCTGGGCACGGAGCCTGCTTGGGTTTCTCTCTCCCTTCTGCCTCCACCTCTTCCCCCTTTTCTCTCTCCCTTCTCTCTCTTTCTCTCTCTCTCTCAAAAAAATATATGTAAAGATTTATATAAAAGTGGATATATAAAAAACAGAGTGTTTCAACTGTCAAGTGGGAAAGACAAGCAAACTGAAAGAGTTCTATCATTGCTTATAATATAAAAATTATATATATATATATATAATGAAAAGTCAAATAAAACTTTAAGAGCTATAAACAGGAGATGAATTAATAATCATATATCCAATGTCCATACTGCCCAAAGCTATTTATAGAGTCAATGGAATCTCTATCAAAATTTCAATAACATATTTCACAGAAATAGAAAAAAAATAATCCTATGAATTATATGTAACAACAAAGTCCCCTAATAGCCAAAGCAATCCTGAGAAAGAACAAAGCTGGAGGTATCACACCTCCTGGTTTCAAATTATATTACAAAACTATTATAATCAAAATAGTATGGTATTGGCAAAAAAAAAAAGACATAGATGAAAACAGATATCGGCAAACATAGACTAATGGAACAGAATTGAGAGCCCAGAAATAAACCTACACATATACAGTCAACTAATATTTGACTAGAAATCCAAGAATACTCAATGGGGAAAGGGTAGTTTCTTCAATAAATGGTGTTGAGAGAACAGGATATATTATATGCAAAGGAATGACATTGGACCCCTATCTTAACACCAGTCAGAAAAATTAGTTTGTGGTAGATCAAGTTCTTAAATGTAAGACCTGAAACTATACAACTTTAGAAGAAAACACAGGGTAGAGCTTCCCAACTTTGGTCTTGGCAGTGATTTTTTGAATATGAAAACAAAAACATAAGCAGCAAAAGGAAAAATCAACAAGTGGAACCACATCAAACTAGAAGGCTTCGGTGCAGCAATACAAACAAAACAAAAAGGCAACACAGTATAGAGAAAATATTTGCACACCATATATCTGATAAGTGATAATATCCAAAATATGGAAGAACTCATCAACTCAATAGCAGAAAAACAAATAATTAAAAAACAGGCAAAGGATCTGAATAGACATTTCTCTAAAGAAGACATAAATGGCCAACAGGTCCATGAAAAGGAGCTCAACATCACTGAACATCAGGAAAATGCAAATTACAACCCCAATGAGATGACATCTCACACCTGTTAGAATGTCTGTTATCAAAAGGCAAGAGAAAACAAGTACTGGTGATGTTATGGAACCTTTGTGCAGCATTGATGGGAATGCAAATCGGTATAGCCATTCAGAAAACCAGTATTGAAGTTCTTCAAAAAGTCAAAAATGGAACTTCCATAGGATCCAGCAATCCCATTTCTGGGTATATATCCAGAAATATATAAGAAAATGAAATCACTGTCTCCGAGAGTTGTCTGCACCCATGTTCATTGCCATTATTATTCATAATAGCCAAGACATGGAAACCTAAGTGTACATCAACAATGAATAGATAAAGAAATAAGGACAATGTGATTTTATATCTCTATATAGATATAGAATAGATCAGCCATATTATTCAGCCAAAAATAGAAAGGAAATCCTGCCATTGTCAACAATGTGGATGAATCTAAGGGCATTATGCTAAGTGAAATAAATCAAAGAAAAGACAAATATTGTATGATCTCCTTTACATGCATCATCTTAAAAAAGCCAAACTCAGAGAAACAGATAGTAGACTGGTGCTTGCCAGGGGCTGGGGGGCAGGGGAAATGGTATTGGTCAAGGATTATAAACTTCCAGTTCTAAGATTCATAAGTTCTAGGAATCTAGTAGACAGAATGATGACTATAGTTAACAGCACTAGGTTGTATACTTGAAAATTATTAAGAAAATAGATCTTAAGTATTCTGACCATCAAAAGAAGGTAATTTGTGAGACGATGAATGTGTTAACTAATTTTCTAGTGGCAATCATTTTGCCATATATACAACGATCAAATCAGCATGTTGTACATCTTAAACTTCCAAATGGTATATGTCAATTATATATGAATAAAGTTGGAAAAATACAAGACTTTTCCCATTGATTTTCATTGCAGTAAAACTTACAGTGACTTCTGATATTTACCAAATACCATATAGTCTCTCTGAAAACTGTGTAGAAGAATATCATCTAACATTAGGTGTAAAATTATGTCATATATTTTAATTTGGCCAAAGAAATTAGAAAATATATTCTGGTTCATGTGAAGTTTTCTTTGAAGACTCCGACTTGAAGAATATTGCATGAAATAAAGAGAATGAGTTAAGAATCTTGCATTATGAATGGAAAATAATAATTCAATTCATATTCAAAGAATATATTCATATTCATAATTCACAGTCAATTAAAATACCAGAGGCAACTTTCTCTAAAACTACCAGCAATAAATAGAAATACGTATGTCGAGAAATAAAAGAAGATATGGAATTAATTATATAATGACAAAAAAGTTTTTTTTAAATGTGTTACATCTTTCTCACTCTAGTGGTTCCTAGTTTGTTTTGCTACATAAACATGTATTTACATGAATGTGTTTTGCATCTTGAGTTCATATCAGTTTATAGTTTTATATCATCCTGCTATACACTCTTACTGTGTATATACACAGGAGAATTCTGCATATATGAATTTCTCTTTATAGAAACTTTCATCTCAATAGATTTTTCCCCCTCCTAGTCCATAATGCTCTAAGGATTGCTTACTGGTCAATGTTGATTTTAAAAATGCTAAGTGTGGGTTTATCTTTGATCTCATGTTTGACTTTGCAAATGAAATGACTCGGATTTGGGAAGACTAGGTGTGTGTGTTGGGCTTCCTGCTGAATGGTGACGGCCATTCCAGGCTCTCAGAAATAGCAGAGACAGATCTACAGCTTCACTCATAGCCTGTTCTTCATGGTGAGCAAAGTACATATGTATCAGTAGATTACTAAAGAGACTATAAAAATTGTTAAAATATAACTCAATAGGAGTTGAAACTTTCAGGCAATTGGAATATTAGTCTTCAGATCAAGAGAGGTTTTATTACTGACGTGTTGGAGCAGATCTCTCTGATGAACAAAACTGACACACTTGGGCACTGTACCCCTTACAGGAAATGGAAAACTATTTATAATTGCCTCAGTGGAGTGTATGAGAACTGACCCTGTCCGGCTGACCTCTTTCTCAACACTGTCCATCCTTAGTTACAGCTATCCATTATATATTTTGTAAGTGTAATTATTCTCATAGGCCCATTTGGAGGTTGCATGATATTGGCCTTATTTTCTCTGGCACATTTGTATGTAATCAAAGATAAACCCACACTTAGTATTTTTAAAATCAACATTGACCAATAAGCAACTCTTTCTTCTTTAGCAGATTGCAAGTGGTAAGACAGTGCAGTCTCTCTATTAAAATGAGATTTCTTTGCTTCGTAATTTCCAATAACAAATACGATGCAACAATGGATCCTCCTTCTATAATTTTGTTACTTCATGCTCTCTTTCTTCATAACCCTCATCAGAACCTAAAACCATTGGAAAAATGCTAAAGTTGGTAAAACTGCATTTTTACACTTGAATTTCCACAACAAACTCAGGATTCTCTCACCCCTAAAAACCTAATAAATTGATATAAGCCCAGATAAATTAACCTGTGTATAACCTACTCTGCTTGCAAAGGATTCTAGAAGCAAACAACCCATAAGCAATGCTACATTTTTCTGGATTATTCGAGATGTTACATTAATTCCTTTGGGCTCTATTTTTTTAATCTCCAAAATGGAGAAAACAAGTTAGCCTCATGTGGTTTTTGTAGGCTGAAACAAGAGAATTAAAGAGGGACAAACTGTACATGAACTAAGTGATTCTCTGCCTGGTTGTACAGCAGAGTCTTCTGGACAACTTTAAAATTGATAGAATATATTCTCGGAGATTCTAATTAAATAGATCTGGCTTGGAGCCCAGGGATCTGTGTTCTTAACCTCATACCAGAGGTTCTGATGGGTAATGGTAACCAATTAGCTTAATAAAAGTTACCTTTATTGCTTTCTAGGATCCAAGTTTCCATCTATTCCTTGTCGCTGTCCTGGGTGCTGCTGGAAGTAAATCAGTCTGATCCTAGGTTTAAGCTGGTTCACCCCTATAAGCCTTCACTTTCTTACTTGTATCTTTTTCACTTACTGTCTCGTATCCTTTTTACTTTTCCTCCTGAGCCTTGAGTTCCTGGAGCTTCAGAAAACATTAGGACACCAGCCCTTGCAGCCTACATGGTTGTCCGTTTGCTACCCTCTGCTGTATTACCATTGCAGCTGGCTTGAAAGCCTTGACCTCAATTGAACATTTCTAGAACACTTTGTGGCAAAATTGACCCAGACCCTGCTATGGCATAGCCAACGATTTTGCCAAAATTGTGCCATGAATTATTGTGGTTGATATCATAATTTTTAATTTTGTATAACTCTTCTCAGAAAATATTTAACACATTTCAGCGTAATTTTTTTAAACCTCTTCCTTGTTCCTGAACAGCCTTTAAACTTCAGGACTTCAGGAAGTGGTAATATATCAGCTACATTAGTTACAGCCGCATATAACAAGAACCCCAAAATAAGAACAGCCTAGATACTACAGATTATTTCTCCTTTGTGTAAGAGACATCCAGAGATGGGCATAACAGAGCTGATATGGCAGCTCCATTGTAAAAAAAGGGCATAGGGTTTGTGAACTTGTTATACTATCCTAGCAGGTGGCTTTTATTTATAAGATTATCTCATCCTATAGTATTGTTGGAGTTCCAGTGTTTGCATAAGCATTTCTGTTACCCAGTAGGGAGGGGAAAGCAAAACAGAGATTTCTCCCAGACGAACCAGTTCTTTTTAGGTGTCCTCAAGGAAGTCCCAACAGTTCCACATTGCTATAAGGCTACGATGCTGCAGAAGTAAGGCAGTGTGGTCATCTAGCTGGGTACATTGCCATCCAGAATAAAACTGGGATTATTTTACTAAGGAGACAGGGATAACAGATACTAGGCAGCAAACTGCAGTCTTTGCCACAGGGTGATCAATAAAATAAATACTGCTAATGATCCCATCACAGTGAGATTTCCAACCCAGCTACTTAGTGTATTCTCTTTCATGTAATGTCTAGCCAATAAAACTGGTTGTGGAGAACGTAGCTGGGGGAGTATTGATGATGGCTTTCTCTGATTCCTTATCCAAGAAGTTGTTGAAAATACAACCAGGGAGACAGGAAACACAGGTCTCAACAGTAATTGCTGTTACTTTCTGGCCACTTCCTTTGTGTCAGGAGAATTACATGTGCTACATTATTGAGTCCTTACAACAAAACCAAGGGATTATCATTCCCATTGTACAGATGAAGAAACTGAAACTTAGAGAAGGTTAAGTAACCCAAGCTGTGCCCTTTACCCCAAGTCTGCACTGCTGTTGCTTGAAACAACTATTGCATGGCCTGTTTTAGGGTTGGGAGTCATTATGAAGCTGAAAGGTAACTGCAAGTTTATAAGCTAAGAAATATTAACAGATGCCTACTAGGGGATTCACATTGGAATGTGGGCATAGAGGGGACGTATCATCACATAATCACCACTTTTCAGAGCAGCATTTTCACAGTGTGCCCTTCAACTGGATATTAAATGTTATTTGATTTTAAAAAAAAAGCTACGGTGAAATAAGTTTGAGAAATATTGGGTAAAATCAAGTTAAGCTGGAGTTTTCAAAGTACAGAAGAGTTCAGAGCTTTAAACGTGCCAGTGTGCTTTCTCCATGTGTTCATTTTATACCTTCTACTCTTGTCAATATGCACATAAGAAGTAATATAATAGGTAGAACTTCTTCCTAACATTGTGCCATTTTTTCCATTTGGCTAAAGCGTTTTTCCTTTCTTCACCCTGTCTTTTCCTAGATCCCATCTAGGAATTATATCTAATTTTTTTAATCTTCTGTTGTAAACATAAGATCATAAAATACTCATTTCTCTGTTAGTTTTCCCACTCAGAAACATGGGCATCCCTTGAGGTCAATACATATAGATCAAGCTCATTTTGTGATAACTATGTGATATCCCATATAATTTACCAATGACATTCAAAATAACAAACAATTGGTAAATGTCAATTGTATCTCAGTAAAACTGGAAAAAATTGTTTTTGTTTTTTCTGGACATTGATCAGTTAGAATGGTCTTCTAAAAAATAAAGAAAAAAAAGGAAAAAAAAAACCTGTTTTATTCCAATTGATTCTCAAACCTGCTGAGCAATTTCTAAACCATTTCTGTATGAGTTAATGTTAATATTTCTTGGGTTTTTGTCACCACAAAAATAATTCAATAAATTTTATTGTAGGGTAATATTCTTATATCCTTTTACAGAATAAAATTGCAATTATCTACTAATTAGCATTTAAAATCAGTGTCTTTATTTCTATAAGAAATGGTCACCAAAAAATGGGATTGCTTTTTCAAAGGGTACATGTATTTTTTAATTACTAATTTTGATTGTTATTACCTGAGAGACTCCAACTACCAGTGACATGAGAGTGCCTGTTGCCTACCTCTTTGACGGCATGAATTTTCATCACATCCTATTTGTTGATAATCTAATGGGCAAAAAGTAGAATTTCTATTTTCTAATTGACATATTCCTACTAAAATGGAGGATAAACATCTTTTCACTAATTTACTGGCACTTGGATTTCCTCTTGGCTGAGTTGCCTATTTATATACTTTGCCTCTTTTCTATTACTTATTTCTCTTTTTCTTGTCAGTACATAGGTTTTGCATATTGGGGCACCTGGGTGGCTCAGTAATTGAACATCCAACTCTTGATTTCAACTCAGATCATGATCCCAGTGTCCTGGGACTGAGCCCTCCATTGGGCTCTGTGTTCTGCAGGGAGTCTGCTTGAGGATTCTCTCCCTCTCCTGTCCCTACCCTGTCTCTCAATAAGTAAATAAATATATATTTTTTAAATTCTGCATCTTAACCTTAATCTGACATAAATACTGGACATGGTTCCCCCACACTATTGCTTTTCATTTAACATACTTTCTTTGGATTTACACAAATTTTAATCATTGTGCAGTCAAATTTGCCTCTTGTTTTAAAGATTCCATGGGATCCCTGGGTGGCTCAGCGGTTTAGCGCCTGCCTTCAGCCCAGGGCATGATCCTGGAGACCTGGGATCGAGTCCTACGTCAGGCTCCCTGCATGGAGCCTGCTTCTCCCTCTGCCTGTGTCTCTGCCTCTCTCTCTCTCTCTCTCTCTCTCTCTTCTGTATCTCTCATGAATAAATAAGTAAAATCTTTAAAAAATAAAAATTAAATAAAGATTCCAGAATTGCATTCTTGCTTTAAACAGTATCCTTCACTCCACAATTTTTCAGTGTCTATGTTTTCTTCTAGACTTTTTGTTTCATTTTAACATTATTATCCATGCTACATTCTATTTTCTGCATACTGTGAGGTAGGAGTCTACGCTTCTGTTCTTCCACATGAAGAGCCATCTTTGTCAGCACCACTTATGAAATAAGTCACCCTCTTCAATTACTGAATTAAAGTAACACATTTGTCACATATTACATGTCTGTATATACTAGATATATTGCTGGATGTTGTTTTTTCTACTACTCTATTTAGCTATTGCTTTTCTATTATCATACTTCTTTATTATTCTGATTCTGTAGATAGTTTCAGTATCTGATAACCCAAGAACTCTTTCACTATGTGATTCTTTCATAACTTTGGGAGCTATTCTCCAATATTTATTTGTCCATTAGAATTTTAGATTTGGTATTCTGTCTCAAAAATAAAAACACATGAAGTGGCACTTTGTTAAATGCATATATTTGGGGATAGAAAATATTTTTTTACATTCTGGAACATAGCATGAGTTGAGCATTGTTCAGATCATTTTATATTTCTTAATACAATGTATAGATTTTTTTTGTATAGAGCTACAAAGCAATCTAAGTTTATTCCAAAGTATTTTACAATTTTGTTATTGTTTGATTTTTTTTCATTTTCCATACAAACGAATTATTTCCAGTACAGATAAAACCTAATGAATTTTGTAAGGCTATTTTTTATTCAGCTAGCTTACCACCTTCTTATATTAATCTTACTAGATTTATTCCAGGTGTATATTCATAAAGTCAAAAGAAAGCAACCCAGGAGAAAAAATATTTATAACAAAATGACAGATTAAAAATATATTTCTTAACACATAAAAAAAACCTGACAAACCAATAAGGAAAAAAATGTGATAGAAAATCTTATAAAGAATATGAAAAGGTAACTGATATAAAAGGCAAACACAAAGAATAACAGAAATGGCCTGTAAACATTTGAAAAGATGTTAAAACTCAGGACATTAAAGAAATGCAAATTAAAATGAACTACTATCACACTGGTAAACATTTCACAGGTTGCCACTGCATAGTTTTAAAGTGGCAATAACACTGAGAGACTCTCCTTAGCCATTCTTAATGGCAGATTCATTTAAATTAAACTTATGTCAATTGGTACCTACCTATTTGCTTGCCATTAGCTCCACCAGAATGTGAACATTCCAAAAGGACAGGGTTAAACCCAAGATGAAAGACACAGACAGGAAGGAGATTGTATCATGGAAGAAGAGAGTCTATTCTCTTTTCAGTTGCTAATGTCTGGAAGGACCTGCAGGGCAGCTCATTCCCAGAAGGACAAACAGCTTTGCTATTAGATAATCATGAGAGCACAGAGTAATGAGAATGTGCAGGTATCTTCTTTAGCCCATACAGATGCACCTCTGCTGCCTACGTGTTGTTTACTTCCCTCGAATCATTTCTCTTCTCTCCTTTCATGTTCCTTGAGTCTTTTCTACTATTTCCCCTTGACCCCAGGACTCAAGGCTGCATTTGAAGGAGTTATGTGGGGGACTCTGCTGCTGAATCTATTCGTTGAATCACTGGATAGAATCAGATATTCAGATTCTTAAGAGTAGAATATCTATCTATGAGACATTAAATTGTTATTGACAGCCTTTCACAGCATAAATCAACTACATTTACTCTACTACAAAATGTTGCATATTTATTCCAAGGCGCTCCTCACTTCAGAAATGAGTGTGAAGCAGGAGAGAAGTAGAAAGTAAACTTTGACACATAATACTCTGTGAAATATAGTAAAATATGTTAGAGACAAGAATCTTGTTGATCTTCTCTGGCTGTTTCTATATATCTCAGCTTAAAAAAATCTTATAGAATCCAGAAAGATCAATCATATTCTTCCATTTAGTAACTGAGCCAGGTATTGACCAAAGAAAATCTGGAAGTCACTGGAATGAGAATGTCTTGGACATTCTAGGATCTAGGTTGTTGCTTAGATCAACAGAGGACAAGAATGGAAAACACTATGTGGGGTTTTTTCGCCTCTCTTGTATATAAAATGCACTCACCTTTCAACTCACTATGGCCATTTGATTTATTTCTTGGATTTTGTGCCTTACCAGAACCCATCATTCAGGTTCAGGCCAGCACTTCTATGTAATGAATGACTGGAGCTTTTTATTCTTTTAAAGCCATTTTTTCTATGCCCTGTCTACATACCCAAGAACATAATAATTCAGGTTGAGGATGTTAAGGATTAGCAGGCAGAGAGTTCAGTCACTAAATCATTACATCAAGTTCTGGGTCCTTGCTTTTCTATCCAACTGTCTTTAGAATTCTCTTCCCAACTTCCCAATCTATCCAGCTGATAAACACTACCCATTGTTCAGAACTCAGCTAGAATTAAGGAATCTTTCCCATCTCCCAGCCTTCACTGCCTTCTATATCCAGGCCAGGCTGTTAATCATAGTATGTATTATTTGAGGCTTTTGGGGTTGCAATGTATGAAAACAGCTACAGAGAAATTTAAGGAGTAATTATAAAAATAGAAAAGACATGAATGTAGCCATCCTCAAAATAGAAGTTGAGCTAAAAAGAAAGATGTTGAAGTCTCTTTCTCATCTTGTTTTTTTTTTCATTTCTGTTTTATTATTTTCTAGCTCTACAAACCAGTCTTATCATTTTTCCCTCTGTCTACATACTGTATTGTGACTGCCACACAGTTTTCGTGGTTAATTTTACAGTCTAAACACATACAGAGATTTAGTAGCATTCAGAGCTCAATGTCATACTGAAAGAGGATGATTGACCCAGCTAGAATCAGGTGGACCCCAGGATCAACCACTAGTAGCTAAGCAACAAAGTTATAACATGAGTGTCAGGACCCAAACCCTGTGGATAAAGAAAATTTTTCAGAAAATTGGGCAACATTTTAAGCAGGAAAAACCTCCCAAAATTGTTTGCTATAATCCATAATATCTTCTTGAACTGGCTTACCTAACTTAACCAAAATAGAATAGAAATCGTTTGAGAGCTAGTACTGTATCTCATCATTAATCTTTCACCATGTAGGGCTCAGGATGTGCCTCATATTGTTTAATAAGGAAATGCCTTTTTATTAAACCCTTTTGAATGAAACGTTCACCTGGGTGCACATGGATAGTCTTATCAGAGCCTTAAGAAACTTGAGTAAAATCATAACCTTGCATGGAGTATTTGTGGGAGGTAGGGCGAGACAGTTATACTTTAGTGCCCACGTGAAAGCATCTTTGGCCATATAATGAGACAGTAGAGCAAAGTGATTTTTTAAAAAAATAGGCTTTGGATTCAAGGACACCAGGGTTTGAATAAGGACTCTGCCACTTTATATATTGTGGGCTAAGTTATTTAACTTCTACACATCAATTTCCTCATCCATAAAATAAAGATGATAATATTGCATAGGAACATTTAAATACTGAAATGAGATAGTATATGTAAAATGCTGTACAAGAAAGTAAACAAAGGTGGGTTTTTTCCCCTCTTCCTACCTTTAGCATAGCTCCCTAAGCAAATTGCCCACCAAGATGCTCTGAAGTGCTTAGAGAGGAAATATAATGAGATTTAGGAGTCATAAATCAAACCGAGATTTCCAGCAAAACTCATATTGAAATATTGAAAAACTAAAGCAATAAGGAGATTACTGAGATTGAAAAAAGTTTAGACAATAGTAAGTTATCAGAAAATTAAAAAAAACATTTTGTGTATCAAAATTAGAAATTCATTTTATATATCAAAATTAAAATAGATCTGCATTACAGTAATTGAGATTTAGGGAAAGATTATCACCAGTCCTATACATAATTTTCCCCAAAATTAAAACAATTATTTTCAATGCAATACAATTTTAAATAAAATCTAAATATGATGAGGTGTCTAATAAAGTCCCCAGGATATTACATTGGACTTTATGTAACCGAGCAAAAAATTTTTTATGGTCCTAAATAAAAAGATAAGATTTCTTGATTAAGGAAATAACAATTGTCCTCCTTGATTTTATAAGCTAAGGGGAATTTTTTCCTTTTCCTTTTTTTTAATGGCAGAGAAAATATATAGGAATCACTTTAAAACAGTGTCCCAAGATATTAACGGAGGCATCTAGATTCGATGATCATAAGTGGGTAGGAAGAGGTATAATGTGGACACATTAACATTTTTCCAAAAGTCATGTATTATTCACATAGTAATTCTTGACCATTGAGGATAAAAGGCCATGAGTGCCTTACTACTCTCTTCTTGCTTATATTTTATTATTCCATGATTTAATTTGTATTTACACATGACAATCTAATAATTTCCACTTTCTTAACTCACTTGCTGATACATGAGCACTTGGTATTCGTATGTTTCATATTTTTCTTTGAGAGATGCAGAACCTAGGTTATGATAAAAATTTGAGGATCCAAAGCCCTTATTCATATATCTTATAACTCTGTATCTGTCAGTCCTGCCCATTATATACCTTTATACATTGAGAATTTGTTATTGGTAGAAAGACCATGTAATCTCGCCATTTTCTTGGAGAAATTGGGGCCCAGTCAAAAAATCTCTTGTGATAAAGTGTCAGGACTGTAAAGTCAATTTTTAACATTTCATGTAATATAGCTACTGTTACACTTAGAGGAGCACATTTAGTTCCACATCTTTCTCTCTCTAAAGTTCCAGTTAATTGATGAATTATTGAACACTACATCTGAAACTAACGATGTACTATGTGTTGGTTAATTGAATTTAAATGAAAAAAAATTAAAGTTCCAGTTATTGCTATATATCTGTATTTTAATGAGACTCTGACTCCTCTGTCTACTTGAACTATTGTAACTCTGGAAACTCAGGGACTTCACTATTGAGTTAAGTCTCTGGGACTTGGGGCTGGGATAGCTATGAGCTTAGAGTTCCTTGATGGCACGCTAGTGACCTTACTATCCAGGCCTGGTCTTAATGTTTACATGCTGTTCCTGTATTCATACTATTTTTTTACATGCAGAGTGAACCTCGCATTTTTCTGGGGTGTCTATCATAGGACCTGTAGTACCTCACTGACCTGTATGAAGTGACAACCTCTCTCAAACAATGTCTCCAGCATCCCCTCTTGTGTAACTTTGCTTTGCTTTCCTCTATAGCACTTCTCATCTGACATACTATACGTCTAACTATATGTTTATTTATTACAGTTTTCCTTCCGTTTGTTTGCTGTGTTTACTGTGGTTTCTCCTGTCCCTGAATATAAATGCTAAGTAAATATTAGTTGAGTGATTGACTAAATGTTTGGAAGTCTGAGTTTTCAGGGTTAAGGGCCTAATCACTGTCTCATCGTTACTATTTGAACATTCATTGACAATGAGATTCATGGGTCCTTGAGGAAGATGTAAAACGGAGAGACCAAATTGCATTCCTGATGTTTATAAAAATATTATAATTATTTTAGCTTAACATTTTCATGTGTTACTTATTGGCACCTTCTGATAATTTAGATCTGCATAAATTGATATTATCTATGTTCCAAAGAAACAAGAAAAAGTGGAAGGGTGAGAACTGATTTCTATCTAAGAATGATGTCCTTTTGAAGAGTTATATTAGGCAACATAAGTAAGAAGTTTCTATGGAGAGCTTGTGATGCATTCCTGGTGCTGAACTATGCTGTTCACTTTTATTGTTCAAAGTGTAACTCCGGTTTGGACGTAAATATAAGTGGATTATGGGGCAGCCCGGGTGGCTCAGCGGTTTAGCACCGCCTTCAGCCCAGGGCCTGATCCTGGAGACCTGGGATCGAGTCCCACGTCAGGCTCCCTGCATGGAGCCTGCTTCTCCCTCTGCCTGTGTCTCTGCCTCTCTCTCTCTCTCTCTCTCTGTATCTCTCATGAATAAATGAATAAAATATTTTAAAAAAATATAAGTGGATTATGACCTTGATAATGTAATGTTTGGAAAACATAGCAGTTCTTTCACCATAAAACCCAGGAGAGGCTAAGCTCCTGGTGGTGGGTCCTATGTAGCCTTTCTGTTGTGGAAATAAATAACATGACCACTTATGAGAAAGAACTATCACCACAAAAGAGAAATCATTGCTCAATCAGGGTGAATTTAAGGGTGGAAATTTAAAATGCAACAAAAATGTCAGCTGTTTAGGAATAATTGGTCAAACGGAACATTCAGTCTCACTTGAATGATTTTAGATTATGAGTCATGATTTCTTCTCAAAAGTGAAGTATTGCAAACCCCTGTGAATTTTAAAGTCTAGTAAATAAACCAAAAAGAAAAAAAAAGGAAAACTAAGCTGGTTGGAGTATAAAAAGATGTTAACAAATGAAAGTTCACTCGGGGATATGAGCAGATTTAAAGTTCCAGAAAATATCTGGAATTGATTTTTTTCTTAATGTTGCTCATCATTTCCTTGTAGAGATTATGCTGCTTCCCTTCTTAGAATTCTTCTCTCCCTGATTCTATTATCCAAATCTTACCCATAATGAGGGTTTTCTTCTCCAGGAAACTTACCCTGTCAGAATTTACAGAAGAAGTCTCTTTTATGAAATCTGGGAGACTTTGTATTTAGATACAGTATTTCTAAAGTTTAGTTCTTTGATTCTTCAATAGGATTTTCAGTAACCAGGGGGCAAAGACCACAGTGGTTTTGCTTCTTTGTCCTTTTTCTCCTTCTCCTTTTGCTTCTCCTTTTTATTCTCCTTCCTTTATTTCATTTGACTGCGGGCCAATTGCTAGAGTTGAATGTGTTTTCTATTTCAAGGTGCTTGATATAATTTGGAGAACGTGTTGTCCAGTGGAAGGGTTTGGGGTCAAACAGGCGTGGCTTCTAATTAATACTCTGATGACGATCAAGTAGCTTCCTTGACCTCTGGCTAGTTTCTTCTCTTTATTTTTAAGTGACTGCTTTAAAATGTTATGACTGTTAATATCATTGTGAAATTAAAGTAGATAATGTACGCAACCTGTTTGACGTATAGAATATACTTGAACATGTCCTCTCTCCTCTCACCTTTATTTTACTCATTTGACTTTGTGATGATCCTAATTTTTTGTTTGGGTTGTGAAAACTAACGTGGCAATTCTAAATGAAGATGTTATTTCAGATAACTGTGGTGCTACTTTGAGGCGTTTGGGAAAGTGGAAGATAAATAGAATTATTTTTTTAAAAAAGAATTATTTAGTGAAGTGAATGGTCATTTTGGTGGTATAAATATTGTTCTTTCATTTCAGTTTTCTAACTTCTCTTCCTCTCTTCTTCCTTCCCTTCCTTCCTGCCAGCTTCTCCCCCCTCCCAAAGCATAACTCCTATGTCCAGAGATAAAAAGCAATTTAAAAACTTCAATATAGTGGTTATAAAGTAGATATGGGCATATATTCATTTTATAACACCTCAGACAAAAAAAAAGGTATTTCATTACTTCAGTCCTTAGTTTGACAAAGAGAAGCAGTATACACATAATACATTCTTTCCATTGACAAAGTATATTCTCTAGAAACTCACAATTGTGAATTTGAAACTGTACAGGACTCTGATTAGGCATATCTTGCTGTCATTAGAAATTTTTTATCTAATTCTGGTGGTTCAACTTGACATTTCTTCCCTACCTTTCCCACTGATGATTTACATTTCTGATGATATATAAAATTAACTGCATTTCCCTAAACTTAATCTCATTTTATATCTTGTCTACATTTCTTTTTACTCAGGTCCATTTGTCTAGCTTTTCTGTCCTTACTGAAATTTGCAACACCATCCAATTTATTGTGAACTGAACATTTCATTTCATAATCTTTCTTCCAAACCATTACTGATTGTGTTAAGTAAGACATTCATTTTCTATCCATTATATATATATATATACAAACATATGTATATGTATTATATTATATATAATATAAAATTTATATGGCTCATATAAATAAATTTAATATAAATATATTAAAATGTGAAGAAATTTACTCACTCCCAAATATAAATTTATATTAATACATAAATATATATTAAATTATATAATATATTAATATATAATTATATATATTAAATTAAAATGTGAAGAAATTGCATTTTCTTTTATAATGGACCAGTGTTGCTTCTTTGTACTTTTAATAATGTTTTCATATCTTTTCAGTTTTTTTAAAGTATTTATTTATGAGAGAGAGGAGAGAGAGAGAGAGAGAGAGAGGGCATGAGCCAGGGTGGGAGGGGTAGAGGGAGAGGGACAAGCAGACTTGCCGCTGAGCAGGGAGCCCTAAGTAGGGCTCAGTTCAAGGACTTTGAGATCATGACAGGACCTGAAGCAGGTGCTTAACCAACTGAGCCCCTAGTATCTTTGAGTTTTTATCTTGCTTTTTATTTGCTCATTCCAGAATGGAAAAGTTTTGTGTAGTAGAAAGTATGAATGGGATTCGCCTGGCTATTTGCTTTATTTCACTTTTGAGCAATATGTTTAATACCATCTTTCTTGAGAAAAATTTATTTGGTTGATTTTTATAATAACTACTTTAGAATAAGAGATAAATCCCTATACTTTGGGGACCCTAATGTAACCTTGTATAATTTAGAAACAGTTTTTCTAATTACTGAACTTTTTGTAACTTTGATGATAACATTTACTTCTAAGCTTTTCTCATATTCATATAAATAAGTCTGTATTTACTATTGATCTCATGACCTAATTTTTCTCTCTGAGCCATTTTTTTTTCTTTTTGTCTGAGAAAGAAGATGCATTTTCAAAATACCTAAAGACTAGGTTAGATTAAAAAAATATATTTCCGGCATTAAAGTTTTAGTTGCACCTGCAGTCACTTATTTTGACTAACCATTGGAATAATTTTGCCTAAAACAGCTCCTTTTTATTACTTTCGTACTGGCACTTAAGAAAAATACATGTGCTGCCATCTGAAACTGGCATCCTTCCCTCAGCCTTAATGTATTCACTTAGGAGTAGTTGTAAAATTCCAACTTAAAGTACTTTGGGGTCTGCTTCCTATTCTAACAAGCTCTGCTGGAAAAAAAAATATCTGGGAGGGGTGCACACCCAGGAATAATTTAAATATAAATATGGGAACTAATGTTAGTCTCACTCTATGAATATATTTATCATTTTAATTGCTGCATAGGGATCCTAATTACTGTTTGTCCTTACCGTTATTAATTATAATTTTTGTTTGGTTTCTTTTGATACCAATGTAAGGAAATGTTTTCTAAGAAGTAAAGCTCTTGTAGCATAGTGTGATCTTTAACAATATAAAGAAGTATTCAAAATAAATACACAAAGAACTATTCAGGCAGATTTACAATCAGAGATTAGTTTGAATTTCTTAAATCTTTGATGTAAATGGGCACTTGACTATATATTTAAAATTTTAAATAGATTTTGGGTATGGTTGACACACAATGTTACCTTAGTTTCAGGTGTACAACATAGTGAACACCTGATTATATATAATAGAGCTTCTAAGTTTACTGCTCCAGGCTAGTCTTATTCAAAATTTAAAATTAAACCTAGTTTTCTTTAAGGCTTCTAACCTCTATTTTACCTCATTCTTTTTGAATGTGCAAGAACTTAGTAATCAGGTACTAGGGATATTTATTTGTTGTATCCAGTAGATCTGGCAAAGACTCTAGATGGTTCCAAAATTTTCCTTTCTGCAAGAATAAAACTTCTCTGTGCTATGTTTCTTTGATTCATTGAACCTAGCTATAATAGGTTGTATTAAATTATGTGATCTAATTTATGTTAATGTAAACTAGCCAATAGGTTGTAAACTTCTTCCCAAATAGTTTTCCCTCTATCTTATCAATAGGAAGAATTTTAGAAAGTGCAACTTAACAATAGAAGAGGTAAATTGGTCATGTTGATGTATATTGCATCTCCCACACCATAAGGCATTTTTATTTGCCTATTTTTCCCACAAGTAAAATCAGTTTTGTTGAGTTGACTTCAGCGTTAGGGGCTCATCTGGGTTAACTGAACCTGATCATGTTTATCTCTTGAGATTTTAATTGGTTTGATATAAGTATGATGCATTATGCATTCAGCCCCAAATTAGTGATAATCTATCTATGGAATGCAATATAGTTATTGATTGCATTTATCACATTTTAATATACTAGGAATGCAGTTTTTCTAAAATTTTAAACTTTAATATGTTTTTGACTAAATTATCATTTACATGGCTCAATCGTTCAAAAACTGTAAAATGATAGTAAAAGTTTCCCTAAAACAAATGTTTCTCAGCCACCTGATTTTTCTTCATATAGGCAACCACAGTTATCCCTTTATTTATACCTTTATGAAAATACTGTATGTATATGTAAGCAAGTACATACATACAAACACATCTTTATATTTTTTTTAAACCAAGTGGCCAAATATTATAATCATACATATCAGATATCATTATTTCACATTAGTACAGAAAGATGTTAGTTATCCCTTTACTATGGTTGCAATATATAGATGTACCATAGTTTATTTAACTAGTCCTCTATAATAGATATTTAGTTTTTTCCCCCAAACTTACTCTAGTTAAAACACTCATACATTGGATAACCTTGTACATAAGTTATTTGTACCCATCTGTGTTGAATTATATTTGAATTAGTTTAATTAATAATATTTGGCCCTGATTTAATATTTGGTGCCTTGCCTTATTCAGTTTTTGCAAGTTCAGTTTTCCTTTTATTGGGTTAAATTTATAAGCATTTCCAATTAAAACATTTCTTGTCACTGAAAATGAAAGAATGTTAGACTTTTTTTTAAAATTACCTTTTAAGAATGAAGCATGAGATGGTTGATTTTATTAAGTTAAAGAAAAAGGACAACCCATGCGACATTAGGTTTTACTTATTTGACTAGTATAGCATGAGAATATTAGAACTAAAAGGATTTCTAGGATGCTTTTCTGTAGTAAGCCAAAGAATCAATGAAGGGGGATAAAGCTGCTTTTCTTATCTCTAACACCAATTACGATATGAATTTGAATCTGGATATGGCAAAGTTTTTGGTTTTCTTGCTTCCCAGGCTTGGTGTTTACTATGAGAAAGAAAACAGGCACTCATTTGAGGCTGATTGCATTATGGATACAGGGGCAAAATCATAACATCTCTCTTCCTATAATCACATTTTCACCTCCTCATGCAGTGCACACCTGTGCCTTGTTGGCAGTTGTACTCAATGGGAAGTCACACATCACATAGCTCCAGTAAGAGAGGAAATTAGTTTCTTGCAATATGTGTCCTTTCAGATGACACTGGGTGTTTCTTACTGAAGATCTGTGAACTAAATAAATAAAAAGTCAGAAGAGAAACTTTGAACAGAATTCAGTGCAAAGAGTTCTGGCATGATGGGTACAGATCTCCATGCCATGGGTAATGGAATCATAATGACTTTAGTAAATGCTCATGTCTCAGTTTATTTAAAATTTAATAGCAATTCAAGGAAGAAAGCTTTAGAATAGAATTATGTATACCAAATCTGCACTTTGCATGAATTTTCAGACTGGCTCAGCTGAACAATTAGGATGTGGCAATGCATTCATTTGCCATATGAGTTCAACATTGTCTTTGTCTACCCCACCCCCTGCCCAGCCCTCACTGGAAATACTTTGCAGCTGTGTGACTTTCACATGGTAAGACTCTGTCTGGATTTCTCTTGTAAAGCCAAGATAGTTCTTGGAACTTTCACTTTGCTGGATACTTTTCAGCTTCCCAAATATTTAATCTTTTCATTTTGGTCTTATTACTATTAACTACTTTCATGCTATCTCTCTTATCTATGACTTTATTTTACATATTTTACGACTGGACTGTGACCTCCTTGGGTATATTTTGCTACATCCTTAATACAATTACTGTCTGTATATAAAGGGAAATTACTGCATTTATATTTTATTTGTCAAGTTGGATTACTCAATGAGCAGAGATCATATATGATTAGAGCAAAAACAAAGAAGGAAAATTATTCAAGACTTTATTTGAACTCATGTGTTTATTTTACAATAAACATAAATGTAGTTATATTCAGAGAAATCAAGATTTTGGTGGAGTTTCTTAAATTCATATTTTATGACTTAGTGTTGTTTTATTTAGAAACAGACCCAAGAGACCATCAGGTCTCTTGTGACCCTTAGGATCTTTAATAATTTTAATCTGATCCTACTCATGCATTCTTCCAACCATTATTTTCTCTTCTTCCCAAGTTCCCAGATATTAGAAAAGAGAAAATCTATTTTTTTTCCTTTCAGTTGTCTCCCTCATCCTTTTTTATGGGTAGGCTATTGTGTCTACAGAGCAAAAATAGTAATAGTTCTAAAATCTTGATCTATTTTATGGGTTAGCAATGATGGCACATAAGCCAAATCCAGTTTGCCACCAGTGTCTGTATGGCCTACCTGCTTAGAAGGTGTAAAAGTGCTTTTACACTTTTTAAATGGTAGGAAGAAGATGAAAAGACAAATAGTATTTCCTGATAAATTAAAATTATATGGAATTGGGAGACCTGTACTTCCAGGAAGATGAAGTAAATAAACTTCTATGTATTCCTCTTCCAAGGTAAATCTAAAAACATTAATATGAAACAAACAAAAAGACCCTGAAAAATAGAAAAAAGACATACCAGTTAGAGTCCTCAGGACCCAAACAATAACACTATGGTATTATGAAGAGTTTCCTTAGTTTTCTTATTGCCACATACAGGGTACACTTGGAGCCGAAAGAACCAGAAGCCTGGAAATGTCAATGGTCACACAAGAACAAAAACTTCTTCTTTCTAGCCAAACACTGGGAAAGAGACAGCATAGGAAGACAAAATTTTCTGACAATAACCACTATACTTCAGCTAAACACCACAGAAAAGATTAGTCCGATTCCCAAGTCTGAGTATGAAATCCTTGCAAAGCTGTAATGAGGCATTCTGACCCCCTGGGTTTTCTATCAGGGTCCATGTAGTGGGTCCCTACTTCCATCTCTATAGCATCTGTGGAAGATGTGGAGAGCCTAGATTCATATCTAGTAATGATGAGATGGGTCTTCTCCTTCTCACTATGGTAGTGTCAGAGGAAGCCTGGTGGGGATTCAGAACTTTCACCAGTGCTCAAATGTAATGAGGTTCCCCCTTACCATCCCATGGTGTCAGTGGAGGTACTCCTGTGATCCCAGGAAGAATAGTATTAGTGGAGGCCTAGTGGGGAGCTAGAACTCCCACCCTGCCAACAGGATCAAGGAGGCCTTTCTGCCCTTGAGAGTCAGTGCATGTTAAGTGGAGAATCTAGATTTCTCCCCTCACTTTTAAGTAATGAAGTGGAGTAATACTCCACATTTTTTCCTTTGGAACAGTGTCAGAAAAAAAAGCTAAAAATAGAGGGCTTGAAGAGTGCCCAGAATCTCATAACATAATACTGAAAAATGTCTTGTTTCCGCTTGAAAAATCTTAACTTAAATGAAAAAAAAATCATTAGATGCTAATATCAATAGGACAAAAACCTTAGAATTATCTGACAAAGATTTTTAAAGCAGTCATCATAAAAATGCTTTGATGAGTGGTTACACAGTTGAAATAAATGGAGAAACAGTGAGTCTTAACAATGAAACAGAAATTCTCATCAAAGAAATAGAAGCTATGAAGAACTAAAAGGTAATTTTAGGATTAAAAATACAATAACTGACATAAAAAACTCAATAGGAGGACTCAACACCATAATAGAAATACCAGAGGAAAGAATCAGTGAAATTGAAGATAGAAAAATAAAATTTACCCAGTCTGAACAACAACAATTGCTTGAAAAAATAAACAAAGCTTCAGGACATGTAGAACTATAACGGAACATCTAGTACATCATTGATATCTCCAGAAGAGAGGAGAAAGAGGGTGGGATTAAATAATATTCAAAGAAATAATGGCTAAAATCTTCCTAAATATGTTAAATGTCATTCAAGAAGTTGTTCAAGCCAAGAACCCAGAGAAATCCACACTGACACACTATAATCAAACTTCTGAAAATTAATTCAATTTATGAAACTAGTAGTACCTAGAGACCAAAACCAAAGTGGTTAGAAAGAAAGAAAATCTATAGAATTCTATCCATACGGTGGGATGCTACTGAGCAGTGAGGAGATACAAATGTGACTCATGCAACAATTTGGAGGACTCTCCAGAAAATTATCCTACATATAATGAGTCAATTGCAAAAGTTGTGTTATAGCATAATAGAAATGACCAAATTATAGGATGGAGAATAGATTGACAGTTGCTAGGAATTAAGAATGAGGGTTGGGGGAGAAAAATGGGTGTGACCGTGAAAGGACAACGTGAGGGTTTTTTGTGGTGCTGTAGCCATTCTGTATCTTGACTACATCAATATCAGTATATTGGTTGTTCTATTGCACTATAGTTTTGTAAGATGTTACCATTGGGGAAAAAGGATGAAGGATGTATGAGATTTCCCTGTAGTATTGTTTACAAGTTAAGTTAATCTACAGTTATCTCAAAATAAAGCAATTAAAATTGTAGTAAATTCAAATTTCAGTGTCCATAATTAATTTTTTATTGGTACACAGTCACATTCATTTTTCTATATATTGTCTATATGTGCTTTTGTGCTGAAACAGCAGAATTACTTAATTGTGATGGAGACTTCTAGCCTATGGAGCCTAAATATTTACTCTTTGGATCCTTATAAAAAATGTTTGCTGAGCCCAGAACTTGATGAACTTCCTTTATCTTTGCTACAGCAGCTGTCTTTTTTCTGCTACCCTTTAACATTTTTTTTGGTGACTCAGTCCTGCCCTCAGCTGACCTTGTTTTCAGGCTGAGAATGTAATATACTTTGACTCTCCTCATCAGTGCTCTGATGTTAACTTTATTTACTTCTGGTCCAGTCTAGAGCTTACTTTGTATTTGTCCTTAACTTCATCCTTCGCTTTATTTCTGAGTACAGGCCTTTTAATTGTATCCCATTTAATTGTATCCCAGTTGCTATTTCTAATAGGCAATTGCTATTTGGCTGTCTCAAGAATATTTGTTTGTTTCTGAACCAGGATAGTACTTTGTTTAGATTTCTTCATTCAATAAAGTACTCATTAAATGATAATTATGCCAGACCCTAGAAATTCAGGATCAACAAAGCAAACAGTTTTCAGTCTCATATAACTTAAATTATTGCAGGATAAACAGACAAAATATGGGTAAACAAATAAATAAACAAGATAATTTCAGAAAATAGGAAAGTGTTATGAAGAAAATAAACCAGTGTGAGAAGATAGTGAGAGGTAATATGGGTGGTTGGCCTTAACTCTACAGGCAGTGATGGTCTGTCTGAGGAGGAAACTGTTTCACTCTGCCCACGTAGAAATGCAGAGCCAGCAAGAGAATATCTTGAGGGAATGGCATTTCAAGCCATTTTAATAGCAATTACCAAAGGCCTAAAATGCCATTGGCTCACAAACCTTAGCTTGTTGGAGCAGCAGATATGTGGCCATTGTGGCTGGTGTGCAGTGGGTGGTATATGAGATGAGTTGGAAGAGGTAGCCGAGGCCAGAGCAGCTGGAGCCCTTTGGGCCATGACGGCAATGAGTTTAGATTTTACCACAAATGAAGAAAAGCCATAGGAAGATTTTAAGCAGAGGAATAACATGAACTGACATGTTTTTAAAAAATCATGTTGACTACTTAATGGAGAATGGAAATGTTAAAACAAAGAAATTAGTAAAGTCATTCTTGTAATAATCTGGATAAGAGATGATGGTGTCTGCCTATGTCTCCTCAAACTGATTTAATTAAAAGTGCATGTTAAGTTAATAAAGGGAGAAACATTAGAAGTGGATAATTATTTCAAAAGCTCTCTATGGGAGCAAGGATGTGAATAATGGAGTCTTAGCTCTTTGGTCATTTGGTCAGTTGAAGGCTGAGTATCCTAGGAAATTGGAAGGAAAGGGAAGGTTCATGTTATCATTAAATATTAAGGATCACTTCCAGAATAGTGTGGTATGTGATACACCAAATGGGGCATAGAAGTCCAGGTTCTTCAGAGAAACAGAGCACACACACATGTACATATATGTATATGTGTGCATACATATATATGTATCCATATATATGTGCACAGACACACACACGTGTGTGTGTGTGTGTGTGTGTGTGTGTGTGTGTGTGAAGGTTGATTTATTTTAAGGAATATTAAGGTTTCCACAGTTGTGGAGGATGGCCAAGTTTGAAAATTGCAGGCAAGCAAGCTGACAGGTTGGAAAATCAGGGAGGACACTTAAGTCCAAAGGTAAACAGCAAATTGAATTCCCTTTTCCTCAGGAGTGGTCAGTCTTTGTTCTAAGGTCTTCAACTGATGAGATGCAGCCCACGTTGTGCTATAGGAAGTCATCTGCTTTCCTCAAAGCCAACTGATTTAAATGTTCATCTCCTTTAAAAAAATTATAGCAGCATCCAGAAGTATTTGATCAAATATCTGTGTACCATGGCCTAGCCAAGTTGACACATAACATTTAACCTGCATAGGAATTTGGATTCTAGATACCTGAAGAGACCATGTAGGCCAAAGCCTAGGAGTATCAGTGGTAATGATAGAGTCAGATGCATAATAACCAGAGGGACATATCTTGACTTTGGGGCTATACAAGTCTTATCATAGCTATTATTGAGGGTATAAGTAGAACCTTGGAAATAATAATTAAGACTAGATTTATCAGCAGTTTGGAGAGATGAACGCTTTGAATTGGATTTAAGATGATACAAAGAAAATAAATGTAGTTTATTTTTCATATTTAGCTTTATGGACTAAATGTCAATCATGATGTAGAAAGCCAAGGAGGGTGAGAGTAGTTCATAAATTAGGTTTTAATTTTATGAGAAAGCACCTATTTAGGAATTAAAGAGGCCTAGGTAAAACCTCTATTATTTGTGCTGCTAGTGTTACAGTAGGATGTCTCTCTTACTGCTAATTCTAGTCAACTTTGGTTCCAATTTCGTCTCTGAGACTCATAGCACTTGAGAGGCAAAGAATAAGAAAGAACACTATCAAATACCCACCATTTGCTTCAACGTGGATGGAACTGGAGGGTATTATGCTGAGTGAAGTAAGTCAGTCGGAGAAGGACAAACATTATATGTTCTCATTCATTTGGGGAATATAAATAATAGTGAAAGGGAATATAAGGGAAGGGAGAAGAAATGTGTGGGAAATATCAGAAAGGAGACAGAACATAAAGACTCGTAACTCTGGGAAACGAATGGGGTGGTGGAAGGGGAGGAGTGCGGAGGGTGGGGGTGAGTGGGAGATGGGCACTGAGGGGGGCACTTGACGGGATGAGCACTGGGTGTTATTCTGTATGTTGGTAAATTGAACACCAATAAAAAATAAATTTATTATTAAAAAAGAAAGAACACTATCAGAGATTCTGTGATTGATTTTCAGAGTTCCCATTAACAAATGTACAAATATACAATAATCATCTTCTTATTTGTAAAACAATGGGCTGTGTTCTCAGGACAACACAAAGACATAATTTCTGCACTGAAGGAAT
Source organism: Nyctereutes procyonoides (assembly GCF_905146905.1). NCBI lineage: Eukaryota > Metazoa > Chordata > Mammalia > Carnivora > Canidae > Nyctereutes > Nyctereutes procyonoides. The sequence continues at coordinate 39,750,054 of NW_026575082.1, forward strand.
TAACACTGTAGGCCGAGGTCTATAAGCAGGCAGTGTACCTATTGGCCACTTGGACTTTTGGATCAGACCAGTAGGGGTTACAATTCCACACCTAAACCAACTACTAGCTGTATATCCTTGGGCAGCTGATATATTCTCTTTGAGACCATTTTCTGGAGGAGGGGCAAGATGGCGGAAGAGTAGGGTCCCCAAATCACCTGTCCCCAACAAATTACCTAGATAACCTTCAAACCATCCTGAAAATCTACGAATTCGGCCTGAGATGTAAAGAGAGACCAGCTGGAATGCTACAGTGAGAAGAGTCCGCGCTTCTATCAAGGTAGGAAGACGGGGAAAAAGAAATAAAGGAACAAAAGGCCTCCGAGGGGGAGGGGCCCGCGAGGAGCCGGGCTGAGGCCGGGGCGAGTGTCCCCAGCACAGGAGAGCCCCGTCCCGGAGGAGCAGGAGCTGCACCAACCTTCCCGGGCGGGCGGAAAGGGGCTCGCAGGGAGCTGGGGCAGGACCCAGGAGGGCGGGGATGCCCTCGGGCTCCCTGGGACACTAACAGACACCTGCGACCGCAGGAGAGTGCGCCGAGCTCCCTAAGGGCTGCAGCGCGCACGCGGGCCAGAGCAGCTCGGAGGGGCTCGGGAGCGGCTCCAGGGAGGGGGCTGCAGGGCGGGAGCGCGAATCCAACAGCGCAGGCCCCGGAGCACAGGGCGCCGGGACACAGCCCAGGATCCGGCCTCCCCCCGGGACAGGCAGAGGCCGGGAGGGCCCAGGACAGCAAGGACGCTCCTGCCCCGAGCTGAGCAGATCAGCGGCCCCGCCCCGGAGCCTCCAGGCCCTGCGGACGGAGAACCGAGAGCCCCGAGCCCCGTAGTTCCTGCGGAGGCTGAATCCAGGCTTCCAGAGTTGCCATAGCAACTGCGACTGTTCCTCCTGGGGCCCCACGGGGTAAACAACCCCCGCTGAGCCCTGCAGCAGGCAGGGGCAGAGCAGCTCCCCCAAGTGCTAACACCTGAAAATCAGCGCAACAGGCCCCTCCCCCAGAAGACCAGCTGGAGGGACCAGTTCCAGGGGAAGTCAAGGGACTTAAAGTCTACAGATTCAGAAAATACTCCCCCGTGTTTTTTTGTTTGTTTTTTTTTTTTCTTTTTTCTTTTCTTTTTGATTTCTGATTGCTTCCCCCACCCCCTTTTTTTTC